>NW_026460226.1:0-67689 GCF_021730395.1 Mercenaria mercenaria | reverse complement strand
AGTCAGAAAATAGTTTGTCCTTTCGGGTTAGACTGTTTTATTCACACGAGCGGGTATATTACCAAAGTAAACTACTAAATATTATTGACGCATTTAATTTACCTTAAGCACACAATGGATGAAATTTGAGAATCCGTAAACAGGTTGTTTAAAGATCAATTCAATAAGTCTGAAGGGCATTAGTTTGATTTAGTGTTAAAATTCAATAGTAATTTAAAGACACTTCTGTGAGAAGGTATTTCTAAACCCGTTTTTTATGGGGATGTGGTTTACAAACTTCGTAAGATCTTGGGTCATGGTAATTTTCCAAATGTATTTGGTAAAATTATAAAACGTTTTATTAAAAGAGGTTACGACCCTTTTAGACATACCGCATGTTTAGTGTTCAACCCGTTTACAGTTGGACACTACGCTTCCCTCTTTGATTGTGTCTGACGGAAGAGGGGGAGGACTCTATGATAAGCAGTTTTTAAATCCTACCAGGACTGAACTGTTTTGATATCTGTCTTCTGGCCTGTTTCGTCGGGCCCTTAAGGGTGCTTCTGTTGTTGCTCTGTCTTCTGAAAAGGCAGTGTGTACATGCGTTTTTGGTTCTAAAGGTTTGCTTTTTATATTTTTATACACGAGCATTTTTGTGTTTTACATGCCATGCCTTTTTGTTTCCATTACGTATGTTAGAGATTCACTTGGAGGGGATTACTTTTATTTACTCTGTCCCGTGTCTTTGGAACATGATGGGGGTAAGAGTGAGGTTGGGTGCGCACCATAAACCGGTTTAAGCTCCCCAGAAAAAGTATAACCGAGGCAGAGATTTTCTGGGAGGGATGGTTTGTACTGGTACTGATGTTTAGGTACATTTTGAACTAGCAGGTTAATATTTAATTTAAGGTGGTGACTCCGGATGTTGGACAAAAAAAGATATGTAGTATTAACGCACACATATAAAACTGTATATAAATAAAGAAAGAAGACTGTATTTTCAGAAAACACAGATTTTTTTATCATAATTCTCTATTTTTTATTGTTACGAAGAGTACATAACTTTTGCAACTATTTTAACTGAATTATGGCCCTTTTTGGACATGGAGATTGGTTCAGTTTTCGTACAGGTCCTCGTTTTGTCAAAACACTTTGGCACGTGGCTTTGAAACTTTGAACAATTGCTTACCATAATAATTTCAATCTGTAGTCAAAAATATAAGTTTGTCAACTATTTTGGCCGATTATTGACATTTTTGGGGGATTTGAAAATTGGTTCAGTTTTCATACAAGCTATTAGATTTCCCAATGATACTCGAACTGGTCCGTCAACAGTTTGAAAAGCGCATATTGTTTAACGTCTATTAACGTCTATTTTCAATAATCATGTTGAATTATACTCTAGCTGGTGCGTGAGAAGGTGTTACATCAGTTAAATCTACAATACCTTTTCTTAGTTGTATTATGTGCTTCAAAATGATCTTCTAATAAATACTGTTTGCTATAGATGATCAGCATAAAGTGAACTTTACGTAGGACTGTTGATTTATCTGTCCGAATTACCATCATTTTTGTAACGTTGGAACTAACTTCTTCTGAACCTTTGTTAGCTCAACTTTTCTTCTGGTTTCCACCCGATTCATCTAAAATTTCAGAAAGATTTGATAAACTACAGCAAATCAACATATTAAAGTGAACATAAGCATATTATCGGGATGTTGCTTTAATTAAGTGCTTTATTTCGGGGTTGTGGGGTGGGGTTCGGGTGGGGAATGGGTATATTTATTACAATTTTGACAGCATTATTGTTTCCTTTTTTTTGTAATTTTTATAATGGAATGGTCCGTTATACAGGTAATGTTATTTAGTAGGATAGTGGTTCGTACCTAAATAAGGCAAGGCAAATCATGCTGATTTCCATAATTGGCAGGCGAGTCTATAAATTGAACTCTCAAACGTCAAAATTAAACTATAACTGTAAGGACATTGTAAACAATAACTTTGAAAATACTGTTTTTCAGGCGTCTTTCCATCTATATAATTTGTTGATAAGCATCTTGTAACCGATACTAAATGACAACGGTAAACTTGAACATGCACGAGCAACTGTGGTCTGTCTGACTATACAACTCTTGTGTTACCTAACTATTGAAACGTCAAAGAAATTCCTAAATTTGAGGAGACATTGAATTATTATAGTTATTCCCGTTGTAATTACATGTATAACCAATTTTCTTCTTATTCTACATTTTTCTTCATTCCGTTTCAATTTATATGTTTCATAAAATACAATGTTTCAATATAGACTATCTGGTTTTATTTCCTTTAGCATTTTTAAATTAAACATGTTTACATTGTCGAAATTTTTAAGTCAGACACAAATCAACTGTTTTACATCTTTTCTTTCAAAAATGGACAACGATAATATCAAGGGCGGTAAAACTAGTGAACAAATGCAGACCAACAAAGAGAAAGTTGAATGGAGGGACAACAGATCCTTGGCAGAATGCGCAAAACATCTTTACGAAACGAAGGTTATGTTAGACGTGACTTTCACGTTTAAGAAATATGGCGACCGGAAGCTACAAGCGCACCGGCTTATACTGAGCATCCGCAGTGCAATGTTTGAGGCAATGCTTTACGGACCAATGGCAAGTTCTGAAAACGAGATTGATATCGAAGATGTGGATCCAGATATTTTTGATCTGGTTCTCAGGTAATATATTTATACTTTTTGCAAAATTAAGAAAAAAATATGTATGTCTTTCGCATGTGCATTTCACTTTTACGAAAACGTTTGTACCTTGTAATTCAAATGTTTCTTACTTGTGTTGAACACATACGTGTACGTTGCGTGTTCCATTGTCCCGTTAGGGCCATCTGCGCGTAAAATAAAACCCGTAAGCCTTAAAACATGATGAAAAGTCGAAACAACGAAATCAGGACGATGAAAGGTCAAAACTACGATGGAGAAAACTCAAAACTACGAAACAACTATGGTGAAAACGCGATATTATTTCGCGTTTTCATCATCGTTGTTCCGACTTTTCATCATCGCAGTTCCGGCTTTTTTACCATCATAGATTCGACTTTTCATTATCGTTGTTTCATTGTTCCTTTGTTTCGACTTTTCACAATCGTAGTTTCGACTTTTCCTTATCGCTGTTCAAAAAATAAATCAGAGTGTGCTTTTAACACGCCCAAAGGACGTATTATGTTATAGCCCTGGTGTCCGTCCGCTCGTCCGTTAGCAATTTCGTGTCCGCTTTGTAATTCTTGAACCCTTTGAAGGATTTAAGAGAAACTTGACACAAATGTTTACTGCATTAGGGTGACATGCAGAGCTCATGTTTCGGTTGGTTTGCTTTAAAGTCAAGGTCACAATCGGGTGTCAAAGGTCATATGAGTTGTTTCGTGTCCGCTCTGTAACTCTTGAACTACTTGAAGGATTTTAAAGAAACTAGGCACAAATGTACACCACATCGAGGCGACGTGCAGAGCGCGTGTTTCGAATGGCTTGTTTCAAGGTCAGGGTCACCCTTTGGGGTCAAAGGTCATATGACTTTGTTTCGTGTATATATTGCTCTACATTGCGATGTTATTGTTATAATTTGGCAGGTCCTTTTTTTGTTCACTTACAATATTTTTTTAATTACTTCCCATTTATGTTACTATAAATAGCTTATTTTGTAACTTTGTTTTTATTTTTGGCCGTAGGGAAAAGCCGAAACCACTTTACTGTGGTACAACATGGATGATACCTACAATATTTAGGTGTTTCTTGACATATCTGTACTTGGTTAGGATTTTTTTTGGACTTCGATTTTTTTTGTGGATTTATGAGTTTCTTCCATTTGTTGTTCCTGTCCTTGGGCTTCAACAGTCAAGTTCTTTAAATTTTGCTCCCATCCTTTGATATAACCACCCTTTGGGCATATATTGCCCCGCTTGGCGGAGGTCTTGTTGAAGTTGATAGATTATACATGCATGTTTAGTTAAAGCAGCCGCCAGTAGTAATTACTTTGTCTTGTTTCATTTTTAATATACTGTGTTTTATTCGGCCTGGCGTGGCGGGGTTAATCACTGACTTATGCAAATAATGGTAATCTAAAAAGAAAACGAGCAAAATGGGTAGGGCAATATAATTGTTTAAGCCCATAATCTTCGATAACCAACGACAAGACTAAAATTCAAAGCTACATTTGTTACATGTATTACATACCCTGCACAATAATGTAGTGGACCGTTGCGAAACCCCGCCCCGCCAGGTTAAATAAAATGCACAGTACGTTTCTTGAATGTTATACTGTTGCTTAAATAAACTCGAAACCACAATGTTGAAAAGTCAAAACAACGATGGTGAAAAGCCGAAACAACGATGGTGAGAAGTCGAAACCGCGATGGTGAAAAGTTGAAACTACGATGTTGAAAACTCGAAACAACGATGGTGAAAAATCTAAACCACGATGGCGAAAAGTATAAACCACAATGGTGAAAAGTCGAAACAACGATGATGAAAAAAGTCGAAAATACGAGACAACATATTAATTTCTGTAAACTAGTTTACAACATTTTCAAGCTAGATCATAGGACGCCCGTCGTCCATCTGCGATCCAAAAGCCCCAGTTTTCTCTAGCATTTCAAGCGAAATCCTATTCAAGTCTTGACACACACATTGTATACGGCTGTAAGTGGTCTATTCAGTATGATAATGAGTAGGGTTAGACTGTTCGGTCAAGAGTTATGACCCTTGATTTGTCATAAATTCCATTTTCAACCATGTGTAAATTAGCGAAGGCGTTTCTTCACCAGTTCTATTCTTATTTCACCAGATAATCTGTTACCTTTGATATATCAGCCATGTACTATTAAGAATGTACGACTTTTTTCAGGATATCTGCCATTTAAAAAAATGTTTCTTCGAAGATTTATTTCTAACATAATGTGTACCACAAAAATAATGCTTAATAATCAAAATATGGCTATTTATGTACCACTTAACCAAACAGATTCTACTTGTTGCGGAAAAGGATTTCATCGTTATTTTCGACTGGCATTTACCTAAAATTGATGTAAGATTAGGGTAGAGGTACCAAATACAAACATAACGAAGGTAATGATAAGTCGGTTAATATTTAACAATATTAACCTTGTTATATATTCTACAGTCGTTTTGCTAAATTAAATATAAACTTTTACTATTGATCTATTACATGTGTATTTTACAGGTATATCTACACAAATAAAGTTGACCTGAATGCCGAAACAGTCCATAAGTGTTTATATGCGGCAGAAAAGTATTGTTTGAGTGGATTGGTAACATTATGTTCAGGTTTCCTTAAAAAGTCAATTTCTTCAGGCACGGTCTGTACAATTTACGAACAAGCTAAATTCTTCAATGTTGAAGAGCTAAGGAAAGTATGTTACACATTTATCATTGAGAACTCGAATACCGTTTTCAAGAAAGACGATATCAAGACGTTATCATATGAAAGTCTGCTTACGGTTATGGGAGATGAGAAACTGCAGAAGAATATTCTACTCACCCTGGCGTCGGCATCGGCGTCACACCTTTGTCAAAGTTTTACATGCAAGTATTATTGCTATCATTTGAAGGCATATAGCTTTAAAACCTAGTGTTTTCTTTTTCTAGGTCAGTTACCAACCTCACTGGGTCAAGTCCCATAACTCTGCCATGTATCTTGAGCAAATATGCCCGCTTTTGGACTTAGAAAATTCTGATTAAAATCTTACATGCAAACTATCTACGAAACTAATGCAGATATTGAGTTGTAACTTCACATGTGTCTTCGGGCTTATAAAACTATTTGATAGCATCAAGGCCCATAACACTGACTTGCATTTTGGCCAAATTATGCCCCGTCTAGACTTAGAAAATCCTGGTTAAATTTTTGTGTGCAAGTACATACAGCTATTTCTTCAAGGCATATAGATTTGAAACTTATTTTTTCTTTTGCTAGATCAATTACCGAACTCACTGGATCAAGTCCCATAACTCTGTTATATATTTTGAGCAAATTATGCCCCCTTATGGGCTTAGAAAATCCTGGTTAAAGCTTTACATGCAAGTTACTGTCTCCAAAACTTATGCTAATATTGAACTGAAACTTCACACATGTGTTCGGAGTTATAAAACTAATTGATAGCATCAAGTCCCATAACTCTGACATGTATTTTGGGTAAATTATGCCCCTTTTTTGGATCTAAAAACTTCTGGTTAATGTTTTACATGCAAGTTACTATCTGCAGAACAAAAATTAATGCAGATTTTAAATTGAAACTTCACATGTGCCTTCAGGGTTATAAAACAAGCTGATTGCATCAAGTCCCATAACTCTGACTTGCATCTTGGTCAAATTATGTCCCGTTTAACTTAAACTTCTGGTTAAAGTTTTTTTATGCAAGATACTCAAAAACTAATGCAGATACTGGATTTAAACTCTATAGATATTTTAACATTTATGGTAATATTTTCCTGCTTCTGGAACAATATTTCGAATAGTCGAGCACTGGCTGTCTTACGGACAGCTCTTCTTAATAATAAAATTTATGCATTTTCACACAATATGAAATCCTGATGCATTAAACCACACCTTAAGTCAAGTTCCATAATTATAATCTCTATGCTTTATCTCGACTTTATTACTCCACATTTGGGACTTTGTAAAATTTGAGTTTTCCTCGAAATACATGTTGTTCTTAAACCAAAAATGTTCTTAAAGTGTTTGGTGCTAATAAGTAAAATTTACGCATCTTACGGTGTTGAATGATAATGCAAACTCGTTTTGGCAAAATCCCACCTCCAAAATCCTTATCTCTTTCTGTCTTTCAATGTGGATAATTCATACAATATGAAATCCTGATGCATTAAACCACACCTTAAGTCAAATTCGTAATCCATAATTATAATCTCTATGCTTTATCTCGACTTTATTACTCCACATTGGGGACTTTGCAAAATTTGAGTTTTCCTTGAAATACATGTTGTTCTTAAACCAAAAATGTCCTTAACGTGTTTGATGCTAATAAGTAAAATTTACGCATCTTACGGTGTTGAATGATAATGCAAACTCGTTTTGGCAAAATCTTTATCCCTTTCTGTCTTTCAATGTGGATATAGGTAAGATTATTGTTTACGTCAAAAAGCTACAAAACCAGTGAAGGTATTTCATTGGAAATTACATATACATGTTTGCTCATGAGGAAGTTGAGATAACAAGTCTTATTACTCTGAATGTTTTTACACAAATGTGTCCCCCTTTGTAATTGTATTTAATTTGTAGCATTTTTTATTTACTAGAATGATGTTAATAATGGGGTTAATTCAAGAATTGTGAAGAAGAACTGAAAGGCACGTCAACCATAATTCTGTCGTAAACCTTGATATAGTCATCTGTCTTTTTAAACCCCTTTCCGCATACCTCATGATGATCTTTTGTGATCACGCTGTGTCAGTCGTGCGTGCGTGTAAGCGTTTGCAGTCATCAGCAATAGCTTCAAACGACAACTCCTCCAAAACCACAGAATAGATTTTGATGAAACTTTACACATATTATCACTGGGTGGACCACTTTAATAGTTGTTCAGATTATTTTGGTTCATTAAACATATGGGTCACTGTGATTAAAAAGGGTTATCTGTTATTAAATTCTTTCTGAAGGGATGAAAACTAGAGTCTTGGCTTGTGATTTCAGGGTTGAAAATCTACCGCGTATATGTTCAAATTAGAGTCAGAAGTCCCGACGCCCTTGAGTGTTAGATGTATATACCCTATGCTTATATTTATGAAAAATTGAAAATTTTCTCATTCGAAGCCATTATAGCTAGAATTTTGATATTTTTTACATGTGATGTAAGGAATTTTCTTATCTGAAGCCGAATAAGCACGAATCTTTATCTTTCATATGTCATAAGGGTTTGATTATCTACAATAGGTGTTCAAACTATTGCCCTAGGATCAAAAATGGTCACGCGACTACAGGCTTATATATAAGAAAATTTGAATCTTTTCTTCTCTGAATCCATAATAGATAGAGCCTTGATATCTGACATGTGATTTCAGTGATGGACAGCCTATGGTATTTGTTCAAATTATTGCCCTAGATTTAAAAATTGTCATGACCATGTGTATAACATGTATATAATATAGGCTAATAGAAAAGAATCTTTTAATATCTTCTTCTTAGAAACCATAATAGCTTAATCCTTGATATTTGGCTTACGAGATCAGGGTTTGACTTTCTGTTACAATATTTATCAGATTATTGCCCTAAGGTGAGAAATGGCTACGCTCCCAAGTGTGACATGTGTATTCTATAGGGATATATATGTATAAGAGACACTGAAAATCTTCTCTGAAGCCGTAATATCTAGGACCTTGATTTTTGGTATTTGAAACCAGGGTTCAACTATTCAATAATTGTTTAAATTCTTGCCCTTGGTTCAAATACTTATAACACATGCCAATATACTTAATACTGCGTAAGAATTTCTGCTTTGAAATTTGCCATGTTTAAAACTCGGTCATACGGGCTAGAAATAAATGCAAACCAAATCTTATGTCCAAAAGCAACATGTTTTACCTGATCTACATGAAAGCTTTTCAGAATGTTTGTCTTATAGTTTTATTGTGTTTTCTTAATTAGGTCAACTGGTTTACTCAGGTGAGCAATTATGACATTCTTGGAATCTGACATGAGTGTGACATGTGTATTATGCCATAAGCTATTTTAAAAGGCAATTGAAATATCTTCTGTTCGGAAAACAAAATTTTTATACCTAAAACCTTGATATATTGCATACTTATTGTCTGTTACTTTTCAAATAATTGCCTAGCTTCTGAGTGTGTCGTGTAAATTCGATATGCTTATATTTAAGAGGCTTTGAAAATCTCCTCTGAAGCCGTAATGTCTTGAATATTGATATTTGTTATCTGATATCAGTGTTTGACACTTTGAATATTTGGCATGGTCTTATCTCAAAGTTTCCAGGTGGTTCCACTTGGTCCCTTTTAGGGGTCATTAGAGTTAAAAATAGAACAATATCAAGCAACTTGTTTTCGTGAACCACTTAATGGATCGTCTTCATACATGGTATGTAGCATCACTAAGTTCTCTTCCATATTAGTTCAAACCGGGGGTGTTGACAACATTTTATGCCGCAAGATCTAAAATGCAAAAATTTTAAATTACTTTAAACACCTCTTCATGTGAACTGCTGGATGGATCTTTACCAAACCTGTCCTGTTGCATCACTGTATGGTCAACTCCCAAAATTGATCAATGAGGACGCTTGGTATTAGACCCAAAAAGTGGAAAAATCTTTAAAATTTATATTTCAGGAACCTTTGAAAGAATCATTATCAAACTTAGTCGGTAGCATTATTATTAGGTCCTTTATGGGGGCATCAAGAGGTAAAAATGGGAACGCCTTTAACTCATTAATGCGTCGGTCGATTGTTATCTGTATACCGCGTGCCGCTTCTTGGCGGTGTTATCTACATCTGGAAACTGCACGCTGCGTACATGCGTCTTTACAGTGATAGCTCTTAATTCCACGTGACGCTTTCAGTCGTCACTTTTCATTGGTCTTAAACAAAATATTTTAGTTCTTTCTAACAAATTGGACCAATCAAATATTTTGTTGCGTAACATTTTAAATCATAAATAAAACCAGATGTTGTGAAAAACATAAATGCTTTAGTTGAAGAAAGCTAGACATATGACAATAAAAAACAAACAAGCGTTGTTCAAGTTATAATTTTTGATTTCTCGATTTATATAATAGAAACATAAAAAATAAGTCGCTATATGAATAAATAAATTTAAAGATACCAACGAAGATTCATTGAGCAATGACAGTTGAAAGAACGCAACCAAAAATATACTTTTTCGCAAATAATGCCATCTGCGGGATCAAACAATTTTACGGCTAAATGAGTTTTCTTCTGATTATTATCGTTCTTACATTTCATAAATAACATGTTTCCTGGAAATTAGTCCAAAATAATTTCATTTTGAATGGCAATAGTTCATAGCTTTTTTCTGATGTGTTTAATTGCCAGGATGCATATTATTGAGTAAAAAGTAGTTGACCCCACTACAGTTAATCGCTACGCTTTCCTGTTTGATGGTGCAAGGACTTATAAAGTGTAAGACTCCATGATGCTTTTCTCCTAAATCCTACAAAAAAAACGGACGGAGGCAGTGGAATTTTGTCTTTCAGTTTTCTTAGCCGTGCCCTTAAAAGTTAGGCTCTTGAAACTTATACTCTTTTTGAAGAATTTCAAGAGACATACAAGTACCAATTTTCTGGATTATAATAACATAATTGTCTCTATCTGCTCATATCTAGATAGACTTTGCATTTCGCTTCAGGACACTAACCAAAAAAAATCATCTGCACCCCTTGCCTATAGCAGTACAAAACTTTGGAGTTAAAAGCTGTAGAAAAAAAATGACTATTTAAATAGTAAAACAAGCCAGCCTTCCTCTCAACATAAGGAACACAAGAATTAAATTCAACAAGCTCAATCTGGAAAAATACTTATAAATATTTATTACAAAACAATGGCATGGTTTATAGCAATTTATGTTCTTTCTGTGCTCAAGAAGTAAAAACATCAGTACACCTATTTTGGGGTTGTGACAATACACATGTTTCATTGACTGGATACGCAGTCATCGATAAATAGATCCTGTAAAGAAAACACGGTTGTGCTTACCAAAGCGACATTTTGTTAGGTAACACATCTAAGCAAACAGTTTTAAATAATATTGTTATAACAACTAAATGTAATATTTATCATTGCAAGTAAATAAAACGTGAAGACATTTCTTTGTAGTGCTTGTCAGTACCAAACTGTAGAAACACAGATTCTAAAATTGACTTAAAGTTTTAAATTCCACTCAAATTTCTCAAAGAAACCACCACCTTTTTTTCTCACCCAGTCTTCTTTGATCTTCCAAATTTCTGCTTTTCCCACTTATGTTTCTTTTCAAATGTTCTCTATAGTTCAATAAAAGCATTCAAACTGCGTTACATGGAACAAGGAAGTAATCCAAACATGAATTTCACACATTCAGGTAGAATTATCGTTCAGTGGTCTCTATTTTAATTTCAGTTTGCATTGACACTGGGCCTGTATTTAGAATTCAGATTCAGTAATAGAATCTTGTGGATTGATTTCACAACAGAAATTTCCATGATATTTTCTAGCCGAATTCGACCAGTGATTTTATTTAACTACTAAATGTGCTGATTAACGTCGTGCTGGCATTTTTTTTCTTTTCGATTCTTTCTTATATTTTTTAAACATAGAAAAGTTTAGAGCCGACTGCACAGATGAGGAAAAAATATTGACAATTCATTGTTCATTGAATAAACTGTATAACAAGAAATTAATGTGCATCATCACAACACAATACCCAGCAAACACCTGACGTCGGAACAACGTTGAAACAACGTTGGATTTTGGTCGCGACGTCGGCGACCTAAATACAACGTCTGTTCAACGTCATATTCACGACGTCTAGCAGACGTTAGATTTTGACGTCTATACGACGTTGGATTCTGGTCGGACTTGAAGAGAGTACAATGTTGTCATTTGTTAAACAACTACTTGGTGTAGAATTATTTTCAAAGTGTTAAAGTAATTACTTGTTCTCACAAAGTCCTGGAAATGCGCGTAAAACTGATAAATAATATTTCATTTGGATATTTTATAAATCATAATTGTTTTTTTTTCTCTTCTTTTTACACAACAAATCATATTACTGACTGTTTACTTTTCAGAATATTAAAATGATAATAAATTTTGTACAGGAAATCAATATACATTGAACTTGTATAGATTATTAGACTAGTAAATTTATAACCCAAGGTCTTCTCTACACATGATGTCTACTAGTCACGCATTCTCCAGATACCCTTGCTTTGGTTTACACGATATTCCTGTAATTTGATACATTGGAGAGGTTAGATAGTGCCAGTTTCATTTTTTAAAGACACCTTGTACTACAAAGGATCTGCAAGTGAGGTAAAATATTTTAAAACTTAGTCTTACTTTATGACTGCTGATTTTTTTTTGTGTTAAAAAAACAAAACAAATACATTTGATATTTAGAACGCATTATACCAAAGTTTGAGCACTTTTTCGAGGTCAGGGAGATATCTGAATCTTGGATATATTATATATTTGTTTGCATGAAGTGATTATGATTCTAGCTCTACGAATAAAATTTCGCTTTTTATTTCGATTTAGCGGACATGAAAACTTTGTATTTTATACATTTCAGGTGGATGTTTTAGCTGTGTTGAAGAGGCATGCATAATTGACTACATTTTATCTTATGGACTTATTTATGTTGTCACAAGTGGAAATAAAGATTAGAAAATACATACAGTTGTGTTGATAAAATGCTGGGTCACAAGTAAAATTCCAACGTTTTAGTAGCAGAAATTCATTTTCTATTATAGTTAAATTATGGGTAAAATGCAGTCGTTAACAAGTTGGGTTATGGTTGGATTTTGGTTGGGTTAAGATTGCATTATGGTTGGATATTAGTTAGATTCCCGACATTAGTATCGACGTCGGATTATGACGTCTAAAAAACTTTCAAATCCAACTATAATCCGACGTTGATCCGACGTCGGGGTCCAACGTCGGTACAACGTCAATGCGACGTCTTTTGTTTGCTGGGTAATGTTTAACGGAGTATCATTTCTTTGCTACCGTACAGAATCTGATGTATATTGTTATTAATTAAGGTCTTCCGAATATTATGCTATTACACATTTTCAAATATGAGAATTGGTAAAATAAAATATAAAAAAGACATAAGCTGAGCATCTATGTGATAGGAGTCGTATGTTATCGAATCAAAGACTAATTGTTTTAAATTGTTATTATAAGGTTAGACAGTACACAGCTACACACCTTTTAAGTTGATATATCGTTGATGTATTTATGTAATTGTTTATTATATCAAACCCACACGTTTCATACGTCAAATTGACAACTGAGTTTAGAGAATTGCTATATGAGTCAAAATATATTTTTGCAACAAAATCGTGTCCCAGGCAATATTTCCATGACTGCAATAGATATAGAGAAACATTATACGCTTGCAGGTTAGAGTCTATATAGTTCTGTCTGGTTCAGTGAAAAAATAGTGTCAGATGCGAGAGGAAAATGTCAAAACATTTGATCAATTTGTCATAAAATGTATTTATCCAATGTCTCCAAAGTGGTATTTTGTTAATCAGATGCAATTGCACCAACTCATAGAGGTAAAATACTGTTCCTGTACATTTCGTTACTTACTTTATGTATATTTTTTTGAAAATAAAACATACAGATGATAAATTCCTACATATTTTATGTATATTTTCCATCGAAAATCCTGTCCCCTAAAACTAGTTCAGTGCTGTAACATGTTGCAATTTTCAATAAGTACAAGGTTGCTTCCCTTTGTGATTGTAACGCCATTGTACCTCCTTTCAGAAGAGCACTATTGGAAACCATTATGGCGGGAGTCGTAGCACACTATCGTTGAAAATTTTCGTACGGCAATTTTTATGTTGATAGGTAACTGAGTACAATTAAATCCTATCATGACGTAACGGTCTGAAAACTGTTTACATTTGTATGAAAGCGTGCATGTTTTTTAATATCAAATGTGCTGAGCAAATTGTAAATGTTTGAGAAGAAAACAAAACACATGCAATGATTATGGATGTAGAAAGTGGCGTTATATAGTTAAATATATCCTTGATGTAACAGTCAGTGATGTTACTGTGAAAATCGTTACAGCAAAGATGGAATTTGCTACGTCAAAGAAATGATTCTAGAAAACGCTTCGGATTTTTTTTAAAGGTGGATGTTTTTGATAATGTCTATTTGTCATAAAGTACATGTTATATACTGCAAACGTTTATGGCAAAAACAGCTCCTTGTGTTTTCTAATGCGCAGGAAATCTACACTTTTGTTACATCAAGGAATATAGACTGTTACGCAAAGGAAGAAATATGGCATTCTTGGCATTATATGTTCTAGCAAATACAGCTGTGCAAAACAAATCACAGACTTTGTGTGTGTCATAGCTTCACATTTATTGCATAAAATAGTACAGCATAGATACTGTGAATGTGTAACAAGCTTTGGAGATAGAAATTGTTACATCAAAGAAGAGAATTTGTTACATGATGGAAATTATCACATAAAATGTTAATATGCTAGCTACTGCATTTAATAAAGCCTTAATTTGTTTCGACTTTTTATTAAAATCTCTATATATCTATTCTTTGCAACTAAAATGGTTATTTTTGATGCTTGTGTAAAGTAAAGATCTCAATTTAATGTATTGTTACACCAAAGAATGCATATTGTTACATCAAGTAATTTATATAAAATAGTTCTGTTTTTATTGAGAAATGCAAATACTTGCAGTTATTTGTGTTTTTACATTATAAACGATTCCAGCGTAATCTTTAGATTGTATTTGAATTGCATGAACATATTGTCAATGTGATAAAACCGTTATATAAAGGAATGTGAATTTAAACAGATAACCTGTATCAGAGACATACTTACATAAAAATATGATGATGTATACCTATCCATTGTAAAAGTATAAAACAGACTTAAAATCAATTGTTTTATATTGTTTTATCTTGTATATCAGGCATGAATCAATATAACAATTGTTACATCAAGGAAACGCTTTGCTTTAGACAGTCACTTAACAAATGTTACAGAAGATGCTTGGAATATAAAACATATATAGCGAAAAAAAATAATAAAGATGTCTAAAGTATATTTTATATATTTAATTATTCTAGTTAATGAATATGAAATAATACAACTTGACCGGTCTCACCCGTTTACGGGATCTTCAGGAGTAAAAATTTTTATTTGACATCAGTAACATCGCTTGGTAACGACGTCAATTTATTGTAATAAAGGGCGTTACTATTTTGGGATTTGTCAAGGACGTTACCATGTCTTTATTGATTCATTAAAAATCATGGTAATGCCAATTTATGAAATACGAAAAAAACTTTTTGTCCAGAGCTGAATGCAAAATAGCGCATCAAAAAAGACATGGTGACGTCCCATTGACAGATCCCAATAGAGAAACGTCCATTATTACAATAAAGTGACGTCAACAATGACGTTACCGACGTCAATTAAACTGCTATATATAGACATACGCTGCACAGATTAATCAACCCGTTGTAGCAAATAGAGATGAGCCCGTGTATATTTTATGGCGTTCTAATAGAACAGATATGACCAGGGAGCATTGGGTACCAAACCACTTGTACCGTTACTAAAATATCTGAACCTGATTTAGGAGTTCAAAACAATGTCAATGTTGACAAATCCTTGCCAAAGAACGAAACAGTGGAAATGACGAAAGGAATGATAGCGATAATCTTACAATTCATATATGTATATTGATGGTGACAATGTTGAACAGGATAGTGCTGTGAAGGACAATGTTAATGATGGTGACAATGTTGAACAGGTGTAGTGCTTTGAAGGACCAATGTGAATGATGATGACAATGTTGAACAGGTAGTGCGGTGAAGGACAATGTGAGTGATTGGGACCATGTTGAACAGGGTAGTGCAGTGAAGGACAATGTGAATGCTGGTGACAATGTTGAACAGAGTAGTGCGATGAATGACAATGTGAATGATGTTGACGATGTTGAACAGGGTAGTGCTTTGAAGGACAATGTGAATGCTGATGACAATGTTGAACAGGGTAGTGAGGTGAATGACAGTGTGATTGATGTTGACGATGTTAAACAGGGTAGTGCTTTGAAGGACAATGTGAATGATGATGACAATGTTGAACAGGGTAGTGAGGTGAATGACTGTGTGATTGATGTTGACGATGTTAAACAGGGTATGCTTGAAGGACAATGTGAATGATGATGACAATGTTTAACAGGTAGTGCGGTGAAGGACAATGTGATTGATGGTGACAATGTTGAACAGGGTAGTGCGGTGAAGGACAATGTGAATGATGGGACAATGTTGAACAGGGTAGTGCGGTGAAGGACAATGTGAATGATGAGACAAGTTGAACAGGTAGTGCGGTGAATGACAATCTGAATGATGGACAGTGTTGAATGGGTCAGTGCAATGAAGGACAATGTGAATGATGGTGACGAGTTGAACAGGGTAGTGCGATGAAGGACAACGTGAATGATGGTGACAATGTTGAACAGGGTAGTGTGGTGAAGGAAAACGTGAATGATGATGACAATGTTGAACAGGGTAGTGCGGTGAATGACAAGTAAATGATGATGACAATGTTGAACAGGGTAGTGCGGTGAAGGACAATGTGATTGATGATGACAATGGTGAACAGGGTAGTGCGGTGAAGGACAATGTGAATGATGATGACAATGTTGAACAGGGTAGTGCGGTGAAGGACAATGTAAGTGATGATGACAATGTTGAACAGGGTAGTGTGGTGAAAAACAACGTGAATGATGATGACAATGTTGAACAGGGTAGTGCGGTGAAGGACAATGTGAATGATGATGACAATGTAGAACAGTGTAGTTCGGTGAAGAACAATGCGAGTGATGATGACAATGTTGAACAGGGTAGTGCGGTAAATGACAATGTAAATGATGATGACAATGTTGAACAGGGTAGTGCGTGGAAGGACAATGTGATTGATGATGACAATGTTGAACAGGGTGGTGCGGTGAATGACAATGTAAATGATGATGACAATGTTGAACAGGGTAGTGCGGTGAAGGACAATGTGATTGATGATGACAATGTTGAACAGGGTAGTGCGGTGAAAAACAACGTGAATGATGATGACAATGGTGAACAGGGTAGTGCGGTTAAGGACAATGTGAATGATGATGACAATATTGAACAGGGTAGTGCGGTGAAGGACATGTAAGTGATGATGACAATGTTGAACAGGGTAGTGTGGTGAAAAACAACGTGAATGATGTATGACAATGTTGAACAGGGTAGTGGATAAATGACAATGTGAATGAATGTTGACTTACAGTCTTCTGCAGATAGTAAAGGAAGAAGTATGATGACAAAAAGAGATTGTATACTTGTCGGAGATAATGTCATCGTGATTTTTAATGGAAACCAATGTTGGTATTGTGAGGAAAGTAATGTCACCAAACTTGCTAGTTGACTGTATGCACACAACAGCAAAAGAAATAACAATTCTTTCAGTTGGCACAAAAAGATAAAAGACCAAATTGGTATCATGTTACAATAACTTACGACTGTCAATCTCACAAAATGTCAGGGGCTACAGATAAGTATATGCTTGATGATAAATCCGGAATGTTTATTCATCCTATACATAAACATTCTTTATGTAACAATTCTACACAGTCAGTGACTCAAAATAATGTTAAGTTAACATTGTTTGTTCATGTCAAGTCTCACAAACACTGACTTTGACTCTTGATTTTCATTGGTTTCTTTCGATCATTCAGAATGTTTCTTTGCAATGACAAAAATTTCATTGATGTAGCAAAAAGCTTAAAGATTAAAAAATGAAACTGTTGACATTATCATGTTAAACACTATCAGCAATTTTGAATTATGCATTAAACGACAAAGTTGGTGTTCTTTTAGTAATACTTCTCAGTTTATTAAACTTTTAAGCCAGTTAGTGTAATTATTTTCCTTCCTGTAACAAAAACTGTTCTTTCATGTAACGAAAATTCTTTAAGTTTTTCAAAAATGAAACTGTTGACACTGTCATGTAAACACGATTAGCAATTTTGAATTACGCAATAAACGATAATGTTGGTTTTTCATTAGTTAATAGTTCTAAGTTGATTAAACTTTTAAGCCAGTTAAGTGTAATTATTTTCCTTCGTGTAACAAAACTGTTCTTTCATGTAACGAACATTATTTTAAAGATTTTCAAAAATGAAACTGCTGACACTATCATGTTAAACACGATCAGCATTTTATTATACATATTATACAACAATGTTGTTGTTCTTTAGTTAATAGTTCTAAGTTTATTAACTTTTAAGCCAATTAAGTGTTATTATTTTCCTTCCTATAACAAAAACTGTTCTTTCATGTAACGAACATTCCCTGATTAACACATCACTTTTCTAAATTACATCCGTATATAACAATATATAACTGCTATTGTATGGGAAGTTTGTTAACAAGTGTCCATACTATTGGACAAAATAAAAGGCACTATAATACTGACCATACTTTTACCCTGGAAGAAAGATAAATTTCGTTTAATGAATATCATTTATGCCCTTTCCATATACACTCGCCTAAAGGTCCATAAACGCTGAATTCAAATGAAAGTGTTTAATTTTGTTAGAATATATCTTTCTGAGAGTGGCAAGTGACAAAGAATTTAGAAATATTTGATCCTTTAACAAAAAAAACTGTATTTTAATTTGTTACATAAAGGAAATACAAATTGCCTTGTTCACTTTTGAAATCATTTTTCAAGCCATATGTTACAAATTCTCGGTCATTTTAGCTTGTTCCGTCTAAAAGAGGCATCGATCCAGCTTTTCAGTGGGATGATTAATCGCCGATAGTTATTCAAAATTTTGATTTCTAACTTCTCCATTTTGTTGCAAAAATATATTTTGACTCATATATTGGATGTTTTAGTTATCTCGGGGTCAGAAGGGCCTAAGGGAGAAGGGTCTCGAAGACCAGGCGATACCTAGTAATGGGTCTCGTAGATATTAAGTTAGGTTTTAGACATGACACTTGTTCAGACCTAAGAAGTTACAAAATGAATTATGAATGTTATGTACGAAATATTCTACTGTGTAAATAAACATCAAAAGTGTACAGACTCGTGTTGTGTTGTGCTACGTGACACAACACTCTTTCAATTTTTGGAGCCGCAGACAGGATGTCGAATTTCAAGATGGGTTGTTGCGACATTACGGAGCGAAGTACTCCTGCGACGACGACACGCTGCCAAGCCGAAAGAAGAGAAACTGTGAGTTGCCATCTTACCTATCTTCCTGTATAATTTTGCAAGCTAGTCTTTTTTTTATTAAATTTTTGTTTCTATTTTTTTTTTTTTTTTTTTTTTTTTTGAACAAAATTTCAAGTTAAATTCATTTTTGATTAATTGTTAGACACCAAAAGAAATTTAAATTCATAAATGATATAAAACCTAACTCATTATAAACAAAATTGTAAAAAAAGAGTAAAATATAGTTAGAAAAAAAAAACCCGTAAAACAATAAGAACCAATGCATTGAGAAAAATAATCAAAATACTGAATTAAGAAAATTTTACTTGTCATATTATGTTTATTTTACTTGTTCCATATGATATTTGTTTCCCTTATGGCCACATTTAAACAGTTTTGAGCATCTCCGCATTGACAAATTGTTTAAATGAAGGAAAATGGATTGTCCTATGAAACTTGTGTATAGTCATAGATATGCGCAAAATGAGTTGTAGATAGTTTCTGTTGAGGTTATGGGTAATATTTCATCACGAATATATGTGAATATACAAGGAACGGCTGAAAATTAGTTAAATACGTGTAATTCGTGTTAAAAATGGTTTATGCATGAGAATGCGTTGCTGGGTTAAATTGTCAATGCTGAATAAATTTGTACATTGTTATCGTTCTAATCATATGGTTACTTCAGGTCTCAGTAAATTAAAAGGTTGGTCTGGTCTGTTGTGCTGGAAATATTTTGAAGCCTGATATGGCAAGGAAGAATATGTTTATTATGTAAAAATGACTTGATATTGTCGCTGGAACATGTGGATTCCAGTAAGGTTGAATTTATATATATTGTGAGTTACTTAATATTGTCTTTGTGAGACTGGAAGTTGTAATCCCAGTTGTTTTGTAAGATATATACTATTATACAGACACATATACTGTCTTCCGAAATCTTTAGTCGAAGTCTTACTATCATAGCGTGAAATCGATGCATATGTTGCATTATGAGGTACGTGTGTGTACCGGATATTTTAAGTGCAACAGTTTTTGTTTTATGAGACCTGATGTAGTATTTTATCAAAGAGTTGCAAAAACAGTCGATCGTGCTGTTACTTATTTAGGTTATTCTTTCAAGTTTTTGCAGGGTATTCTGTCAAAAAAATTATATTTTCTCGCGGACGACATAATATTTCTGTAAATTCATCGAGAAAGGTCACATTTTTTTGTAAATAGAAGGGAAGAAATCATTTACAGTTTTTCTGTTAAATATGTGTGTTGGTCATTTGTGTTATGTCTTTTTGTATTTAGATATGAATGGGCGCTTTATTTTGTAGCATTCGTACGCATTCTTAAATCTTATATAATTACATTTTTTGTTGAGAACATGTTTTGCTTTTTGTTAGGAACATATTTTGGCTGATATCTTTATTTTTCAAATAATGTAAAACGTAGGACTTTGCTTGCAAAAAAAGTACAAAGAAGTAAGGTTTCGGTAACATAACGGTTTATTCGAAGTACAGATACCACTTTTGAAAAGAAAGTATGAACTGTCTGAAATAAAATACCGACAAACTGTCAAATCAAACTGGAAAAAGTGTATTTCATGACTGCGGACTGTCATTATATAATAGCCAAAGGGAGACTCATTACATGTAACGGTTACACACTGGGAAGTATCTGTCAAAGCAAAATGATGACATTTGCATTGTGTATTATGACAATTTGTAAACATGCAGTTTTGATTTTATCTGTCATGTATGACAAATGGGAAACAAAATAATTATCTGCTTTACGACATTATTACATGAAGTGTATTTTCGGTGGTCATCTGAAATATTGGACATGACTTTAATGAAACAGTAATATTATAACTTGGAGAACTCTAGAAAATTTCAGTGGATGTGCATCATTAATTGTGAGAGTGCGTACAACGTTATAAACAAAAACAGGCTGATGACAGGAGATCCTTAGCACAAAGATGGTGATGCGTTATACTGTAGAAGAAGCTTGGCATGTATGTAGGTGGAAACAGGATTATGTGTAGATCAAAAGGAACCGTGTATGTAGGTCAAAGGTCAAGGTCACAATAACAGCTCAAATATTTTGTTCAATGCGTAACTTTTAAAACCACTCAAGTTATTGACTTCAAACTTGGCTAGTAGAAAATCATTAGTGATGAGACGATGTGCCAAGACAGGGAATTTTTCTTAAAGGGTTTTAAAAGGCCAAGTACACAGTTTCAACTCAAAGGTCAAGTCTGTTTAACATTTTTAGTACTTTGAATACGGGAAAGGTGTTGTTTGAAACGATTTCCCGACTGCAACAATCTTCCGTTCAAGCCCCCCACTCCACCAAAAAAAAAAATCATTCACTTTCTTGTCCTTTGTATCCTGCCTTATCACACATTGCTCCCCTTATACCCCTACCAAAACAAATCTTAAAATTTGCCTTTTCATTAAATTTTGATTCCGTCCCCCTCTTTGAAAATGGTCAAATATTACTATTAGATGTTTCTGAAACCTACACAAGCATTTGACTGAGAGTTAGCCCCAATTTTAAGAAAAAAATTTAGTTTACATATCACCTTCGTCTTTTGTTTTGAAAAACTATTACTCATTTAAAGTTAGAAAATGTTTGCAGAATTTTTAATGTCTAAAAATATTTATTCCCAAATGAAGGTCCTGCGCTGAACGTAAAACAGGTTGTAAGGACATGCCCCAAGTTCTTATTTTTCTTACATTAAAAGGAAAAAATTTTACTTTCCTTTGTGGCAATTTGAAAATGTTCTAAACATGCCGTTTATTTTAGCTCGTTTATTCGAAGAATAATCTAGCTATTCTACTCACCCTGGCCCGGTGGGCATCGGCGTCACACCTTGTCAAAGTTTTACATGCAAGTACATATTGCTATCATTTGAAGGCAAAATAGCTTTAAAACTTATTGTTTTCTTCTAGGTCAGTTACCACCTCACGGGGTCAAGTCCCATAACCTGCCATGTATCTTGAACAAATATCCCCGCTTTGGACTTAAAAATTCTGATTAAAATTTTACATGCAAACTATCTACGAAACTAATGCAGATATTGAATTGAAGCTTCACGTGTCTTCGGGCTTATGAAACTATTTGATAGCATCAAGGCCCATAACACCGACTTGCATTTTGGCCAAATTATGCCCCTTCTAGACTTAGAAAATCCTGGTTAAATTTTTTTGTGCAAGTACATACATCTATTACTTCAAGGCATATAGATTTGAAACTTATTTTTTCTGTTGCTAGATCAATTACCAAACTCACTGGATCAAGTCCCATAACTCTGTTATATATTTTGAGCAAATTATGCCCCCTTATGGACTTAGAAAATCCTGGTTAAAGCTTTACATGCAAGTTACTGTCTCCAAAACTAATGCTAATATTGCACTGAAACTTCACATATGTGTTTGGAGTTATAAAACTAATTGATAGCATCAAGTCCCATAACACTTACATGTATTTTGGGTAAATTATGCCCCTTTTTTGGATCTAAAATCTTCTGGTTAATGTTTTACATGCAAGTTACTATCTGCAGAACAAAAATTAATGCAGATTTTAAATTGAAACTTCACATGTGCCTTCTGGGTTATAAAACAAGCTGATTGCATCAAGTCCCATAACCCTGACTTGCATTTTGGTCAAATTATGTCCCGTTTTGAACTTAAAATTCTGGTTAAAGTTTTTTATGCAAGATACTCAAAAACTAATGCAGATACTGGATTTAAACTCTATAGATATTTTAACATTTATGGTAATATTTTCCTGCTTCTGGAACAATATTTCGAATAGTCGAGCACTGGCTGTCTTACGGACAGCTCTTGTTAATAATAAAATTTATGCATTTTCACACAATATGAAATCCTTAAACCACACCTTAAGTCAAGTTCCATAATTATAATCTCTATGCTTTATCTCGACTTTATTACTCCACATTTGGGACTTTACAAAATTTGAGTTTTCCTTGAAATACATGTTGTTCTTAAACCAAAAATGTCCTTAAAGTGTTTGGTGCTAATAAGTAAAATTTACGCATCTAAAGGTGTTGAATG
This sequence comes from Mercenaria mercenaria, assembly GCF_021730395.1. NCBI lineage: Eukaryota > Metazoa > Mollusca > Bivalvia > Venerida > Veneridae > Mercenaria > Mercenaria mercenaria. Next base: position 44,639 of record NW_026460226.1, on the reverse strand, counting down.
ATAATGCAAACTCGTTTTGGCAAAATCCTTAACCCCTTTCTGTCTTTCAATGTGGAAAGGGAAGAATATTGTTTACGTCCCAAAAGCTACAAAACCATTGAAGGTATTTCATTGGAAATTACATAAACATATTGCTCATGAGGAAAGTTGAGATAACAATTTTTATTACTCTGAATGTTTTTTCACAAATGTGTCCCCCTTTGTAATTGTATTAATTTGTAGCATTTTTTATTTACTAGAATGATGTTAATAATGGGGTTAATTCAAGAATTGTGAAGAAGAACTGAAAGGGACGTCAACCATAAATTTTGTCGTAAACCTTGATATAGTCATCTGCTTTTTTAAAACCCCTTCCGCATACCTCATGATGATCTTTTGTGATCACGCTGTTTCAGTCGGCGTGCGTGTAAGCGTTTGCAGTCATCAGCAATAGCTTCAACGACAACTCCTCCAAATCACGAATAGATTTTGAGAAATTTTACACATAAATTTTCACTGGCGGGCCACTTTAATAGTTGTTCGATTTATTTGGTTCATTAAACATATGGGTCACTGTGATTAAAAGGGTTATCTGTATATAAACTTTCTGAAGGGATGAAAACTAGAGTCTTGGCTTGTTTATTTCAGGTTGAAAATCTACCGCGTATATGTTCAAAAATTTGAGTCAGAAGTCCGACGCCCTTGAGTGTTAGATGTATATACCCAATGCTTATATTATGAAAAATTGAAAATCTTCCCCACCGAAGCTATAATAGTTAGAATTTTGATATTTTTTACATTGGATGTAAGGAATTTTCTTATCTGAAGGGCCCATTAAGCATGAATCTTTATCTTTCATATGTCATAAGGTTTGATTAAACTAAAAATAGGTGTTCAAACTATTGCCCTAGGATCAAAAATGGCCACGCGACTGTGTGACATGTACTTACTACAGGGTTATATATAAGAAAATTTGAATCTTTTTTTCTCTGAATCCATAATAGATAGAGCCTTGATATCTGACATGATTTCAGTGATTGACAGCCTATGGTACATTTGCATTGTTCAAATTAAATTTCCTTAGATTTAAAAATTGTCATGACCAGTGTAACATGTAAAATATAGGCTAAATAGAAAAGAATCTTTTAATATCTATCTTCTTAGAAAACCCTAATAGCTTAAAATCCTGATATTTTGGGTTACGAGATCAGGGTTTGACTTCTGTTACAATATTAAACAGATTATTGCCCAAGGTGAGAAATGGCTACGCTCCCAAGTGTGACATGTGTATTCAATAGGATATTAAAGTATAAGAGACCACTGAAAAATTTCCTGAGCCGTAAAATCTAGGACCTTGATTTTTGGTATTTGAAACCAGGGTTCGACATACCAAACTTGTTTTAAATTCTTGCCCTTGGTTCAAATACTTATAACACATGCCAATATACCTAATACTGCGTAAGAATTTCTGCTTTGAAATTTGCCTTGTTTAAAAAATCGGTCATATGGGCTAGAAATAAAAGCAAAACAAATCTTTTGTTGTAAAAGCAATATGTTTTTTCCTGATCTACATGAAAGCTTTTCCCGAATGTTTGTCTTATAGTTTTATTTTGGTTTTTCTTAATTAGGTCAACTGTTTACTCAGGTGAGCAATTATGACAATTTGGAATCTACTGAGTGTGACATGTGTTTTTATGCCATAAGCTATTTTAAAAGGCAAATTTAAATATCTTCTGTTCGGAAAACAAAATTTTTATACCTAAACCTTGATATATTGCATACTTATTGTCTGTTACTTTTCAAATAATTGCCTAGCTTCTGAGTGTGTCGTGTAAATTCGATATGCTTATATTTAAGAGGCTTTGAAAATCTCCTCTGAAGCCGTAATGTCTTGAATATTGATATTTGTTATCTGATATCAGTGTTTGACACTTTGTATATTTGGCATGGTCTTTTCTCAAAGTTTCCAGGTGGATCCACTTGGTCCCTTTTAGGGGTCATTAGAGTTAAAAATAGAAAAATATCAAGCAACTTGTTTTCGTGAACCACTTGATGGATCGTCTTCATACATGGTATGTAGCATCACTAAGTTTCTCTTCCATATTAGTTCAAACCGGGGTGTTTGACAACTTTTTATGCCGCAAGATCTAAAATGCAAAATTTAAATTACTTTATAAACGAACTCTTCATGTGAACTGCTGGATGGATCTTTACCAAACTTGTCCTGTAGCATCACTGTATGGTCAACTCCCAAAATTGATCAATGAGGTCGCTTGGTACTAGAGCCAAAAAGAGGAAAAATCTTTAAAATTTATTTTTCAGGAACCGTTGAAAGAATCATTATCAGACTTAGTCAGTAGCATTATTATAAGGTCCTTTATGGGGGCATCAAGAGGTTAAAATGGGAACGCCTTTAACTCATTAATGCGTCGGTCATTTGTTATCGGTATACCGCGTGCCGCTTCTTGGCGGTGTTATCTACATCAGGAAACTGCACGCTGCGTACATGCGTCTTTACAGTGATAGCTCTGAATTCCACGTGACGCTTTCAGTCGTCACTTTTCATTGGTCTTAAACAAAATATTTTAGTTCTTTCTAACAAATTGGACCAATCAAATATTTTGTTGCGTAACATTTTAAATCATAAATAAAACCAGATGTTGTGAAAAACATAAATGCTTTAGTTGAAGAAAGCTAGACATATGACAATAAAAAACAAACAAGCGTTGTTCAAGTTATAATTTTTGATTTCTCGATTTATATAATAGAAACATAAAAAATAAGTCGCTAGATGAATAAATAAATTTAAAGATACCAACGAAGATTCATTGAGTAATGACAGTTGAAAGAACGCAACCAACAAAAATACTTTTTCGCAAATAATGTCATCTGCGGGATCAAACAATTTTACGGCTAAATGAGTTTACTTCTGATTATTATCGTTCTTACATTTCATAAATTACATGTTTCCTGGAAATAAGTCCAAAATAATTTCATTTTAAATGACAATAGTTCATAGCAGTGGAATTTTGTCTTTCAGTTTTCTTAGCCGCGCCCTTAAAAGTTAGGCTCTTGAAACTTATACTCTTTTTGAAGAATTTCAAGAGACATACAAGTACCAATTTTCTGGATTATAATAACATAATTGTCTCTATCTGCTCATATCTAGATAGACTTTGCATTTCGCATCAGGACACTAACCAAAAAAAATCATTTGCAACCCTTGCCTATAGCAGTACAAAAATTTGGAGTTAAAGGCTGAGGAAAAAAATGACTTTTTAAATAGTAAAACAAGCCAGCCTTCCTCTCAACATAAGGAACACAAGAATTAAATTCAACAAGCTCAATCTGGAAAAATACTTATAAATATTTATTACAAAACAATGGCATGGTTTATAGCAATTTATGTTCTTTCTGTGCTCAAGAAGTAAAAACATCAGTACACCTATTTTGGGGTTGTGACAATACACATGTTTCTTTGACTGAATATGCAGTCATCGATAAATAGATCCTGTAAAGAAAACACGGTTGTGCTTACCAAAAGCGACATTTTGTTAGGTAACACATCTAAGCAAACAGTTTTAAATAATATTGTTATAACAACTAAATTGTATATTTATCATTGCAAGTAAATAAAATGTGAAGACATTTCTTTGTAGTGCTTGTCAGTACCAAACTGTAGAAACACAGATTCTAAAATTGACTTAAAGTTTTAAATTCCACTCAAATTTTCTCAAAGAAACCACCACCTTTTTTTCTCACCCAGTCTTCTTTGATCTTCCAAATTTCTCCTTTTTCCCACTTATGTTTATTTTCAAATGTTCTCTATACTTCAATAAAAGGCACTCAAACAGCGTTACATGGAACAAGGGAAGTAATCCAAACATGAATTTCACACATTTCAGGTAGAATTATCGTTCAGTGGTCTCTATTTTAATTTCAGTTTGCATTGACACTGGGTCTGTATTTAGAATTCAGATTCAGTAATAGAATCTTGTGGATTGATTTCACAACAGAAATTTCCATGATATTTTCTAGCCGAATTCGACCAGTGATTTTATTTAACTACTAAATGTGTTGATTAACGTCGTGCTGGCTTTTTTTTTCTTTTCGATTCTTTCTTATATTTTTTAAACATAGAAAGGTTTAGAGCCGACTGCACAGATGAGGAAAAAATATTGACGATTCATTGTTCATTGAATAAACTGTATAACAACAAATTAATGTGCATCATCACAACACAATACCCAGCAAACACTTGACGTCTGAACAACGTTTAAACAACGTACGTTGGATTTTGGTCGCGACGTCGGCGACCTAAATACAACGTCTGTTCAACGTCATATTCACGACGTCTAGCAGACGTTAGATTTTGACGTCTATACGACGTTGGATTCTGGTCGGACTTGAAGAGAGTGCAATGTTGTCATTTGTTAAACAACTACTTGGTGTAGAATAATTTTCAAAGTGTTAAAGTAATTACTTGTTCTCACAAAGTCCTGGAAATGCGCGTAAAACTGATAAATAATATTTCATTTGGATATTTTAAAAATCATAATTGTTTTTTTTTTCTCTTCTTTTTACACAACAAATCATATAACAGACTGTTTACTTTTCAGAATATTAAAATAATAATAAATGTTGTACAAGAAATCAATATACATTGAACTTGTATAGATTATTAGACTAGTAAAATTTATAACCCAAGGTCTTCTCTACACATGATGTCTACTAGTCACGCATTCTCCAGATACCCTTGCTTTGGTTTACACGATATTCCTGTAATTTGATACATTGGAGAGGTTAGATAGTGCCAGTTTCAATTTTTTAAAGACACTTTACACAAAGGGATCTGCAACGTGAGTAAAATATTTTAAAACTTAGTCTTACTTTAATGACTGCTGATTTTTTTTGTTTAAAAAACAAAACAAATACATTTGATATTTTAGAACTGCATTATACCAAAGTTTGTGCATTTTTTTCGAGGTCAGGGGAGATATCTGAATCTTGGATATATTATATATTTGTTTTGCATGAAGTGATTATGATTCTAGCTCTTACGAAATAAAATTTTCGCTTTTTTATTTCGATTTAGCGGACATGAAAACTTTGTATTTTATACATTTCAGGTGGATGTTTTAGCTGTGTTGAAGAGGCATGCATAATTGACTACATTTTATCTTATGGACTTATTTATGTTGTCACAAGTGGAAATAAAGATAGAAAATACATACAGTTGTGTTAATTAAATGCTGGGTCACAAGTAAAATTCCAACGTTTTAGTAGCAGAAATTCATTACCTATTATAGTTAAATTATGGGTAAAATGCAGTCGTTAACAAGTTGGGTTATGGTTGGATTTTGTTTGGGTTAAGATTGCATTATGGTTGGATATTAGTTAGATTCCCGACATTGTATCGACGTCGGATTATGACGTCTAAAAAACTTTCAAATCCAACTATAATCCGACGTTGATCCGACGTCGGGGTCCAACGTCGGTACAACGCCAATGCGACGTCTTTTGTTTGCTGGGTAATGTTTAACGGAGTATCATTTCTTTGCTATCGTACAGAATCTGATGTATATTGTTATTAATTAAGGTCTTCCGAATATTATGCTATTACACACTTTCAAATATGAGAATTGGTAAAATAAAATATAAAAAAGACATAAGCTGAGCATCTATGTGATAGGAGTCGTATGTTATCGAATCAAAGACTGTAAAATAATCAAAGATTATTTTATTGTTTTAAATTGTTAATATAAGGTTAGACAGTACACAGCTACACACCTGTCAAGTTGATATATCGTTGATGTATTTATGTAATTGTTTATTATATCAAACCCACACGTTTCATACGTCAAATTGACAACTGAGTTTAGAGAATTGCTATATATTGGATGTTTTTGATATCTCGGGGTCAGAAGGGCCTAAGGGAGAAGACCAGGCGATACCTAGTTATGGGTCTCGTAGATATTAAGTTAGGTTTTAGACATGACACTTGTTAAGACTTAAGAAGTTACAAAATGAATTATGAATGTTATGTACGAAATATTCTACTGTGTAAATAAACATCAAAAGTGTACAGACTCGTGTTGTGTTGTGCTACGTGACACAACACTCTTTCAATTTTTGGAGCCGCAGACAGGATGTCGAATTTCAAGATGGGTTGTTGCGACATTACGGAGCGAAGTACTCCTGCGACGACGACACGCTGCCAAGCCGAAAGAAGAGAAACTGTGAGTTGCCATCTTACCTATCTTCTTGTATAATTTTGCAAGCTAGTCTCTTTTTTTATTAAATTTTTGTTTCTATTTTTTTTATTTATTTTTTTAACAAAATTTCAAGTTAAATTCGTTTTTGATTAATTGTTAGACACCAAAAGAAATTTAAATTCATAAATGATATAAAACGTAACTCATTATAAACAAAATTCTAAAAAAAAAGAGTAAAATATAGTTAGAAAAAAAAAACGTAAAACAATAAGAACCAATGCATTGAGAAAAATACTCAAAATACTGAATTAAGAAAATTTTACTTGTCATATTATGTTTATTTTACTTGTTCCATATGATATTTGTTTCCCTTATGGCCACATTTAAACAGTTTTGAGCATCCCCGCATTGACAAATTGTTTAAATGAAGGAAAATGGATTGTCCTATGAAACTTGTGTATAGTCATAGATATGCGCAAAATGAGTTGTAGATAGTTTCTGTTGAGGTTATGGGTAATATTTCATCACGAATATATGTGAATATACAAGGAAAGGCTGAAAACTAGTTAAATACGTGTAATTCGTGTTAAAGATGGTTTATGCATGAGAATGCGTTGCTGGGTTAAATTGTCAATGCTGAATAAATTTGTACATTGTTATCGTTCTAATCATATGGTTACTTCAGGTCTCAGTAAATTAAAAGGTTGGTCTGGTCTGTTGTGCTGGAAATATTTTGAAGCCTGATATGGCAAGGAAGAATATGTTTATTATGTAAAAATAACTTGATATTGTCGCTGGAACATGTGGATTCCAGTAAGGTTGAATTTATATATATTGTGAGTTACTTAATATTGTCTTTGTGAGACTGGAAGTTGTAATCCCAGTTGTTTTGTAAGATATATACTATTATACAGACACATATACTCTCTTCCGAAATATTTAGTCGAAGTCTTATTATCATAGCGTGAAATCGATGCATATGTTGCATTATGAGGTACATGTGTGTACCGGAAGTGCAACAGTTTTGTTTTATGAGACCTGATGTAGTATTTTATCAAAGAGTTGCAAAAACAGTCGATCGTGCTGTTATTTATTTAGGCTATTCTTTCAAGTTTTTGCAGGGTATTCTGTCAAAAAAAATTATATTTTCTCGCGGACGACATAATATTTCTGTAAATTCATCGAGAAAGGTCACATTTTTTTGTAAATAGAAGGGAAGAAATCATTTACAGTTATTCTGTTAAATATGTGTGTTGGTCATTTGTGTTATGTCTTTTAGTATTTAGATATGAATGGGCGCTTTATTTTGTAGCTATCGTACGCATTCTTAAATCTTATATAATTACATTTTTTGTTGAGAACATGTTTTGCTTTTTGTTAGGAACATATTTTGGCTGATATCTTTATTTTTCAAATAATGTAAAACGTAGGACTTTGCTTGCAAAAAAAAATACAAAGAAGTAAGGTTTCGGTAACATAACGGTTTATTCGAAGTACAGATACCACTTATGAAAAGAAAGTATGAACTGTCTGAAATAAAATACGAACTGTCTGAAATAAAATACCGGCAAACTGTCAAATCAAACTGGAAAAAGTGTATTTCATGACTGTCATATTGCGGACTGTCATTATATAATAGCCAAAGGGAGACTCATTACATGTAACGGTTACACACTGGGAAGTACCTGTCAAAGCAAAATGATGACATTTGCATTGTGTATTATGACAATTTGTAAACATGCAGTTTTGATTTTATCTGTCATGTATGACAAATGGGAAACAACATAATTATCTGCTTTACGACATTATTACATGAAGTGTATTTTCGGTGGTCATCTGAAATATTGGACATGACTTTAATGAAACAGTAATATTATAACTTGGAGAACTCTAGAAAATTTCAGTGGATGTGCATCATTAACTGTGAGAGTGCGGTACAACGTTATAACAAAAACATGGCTGATGACAGGAGATCCTTAGCTACAAAGATGGTGATGCGTTATACTGTAGAAGAAGCTTGGCATGTATGTAGGTGGAAACAGGATTATGTGTAGATCACATGAACCGTGTCTGTAGGTCAAAGATCAAGGTCACAATACAGCTCAAATATTTTGTTTCAATGCGTAACTTATTAACCACTCAAGTTATTGACTTCAAACTTGGCTAGTAGATATCATGTAGTAATGAGACGATGTGCAAGAACATGAATTTTTCTTGAAGGTTTAAGGCCAAGTACACAGTTTCAACTCAAAGGTCAAGTCTGTTTATCATATTTAGTACTTTGAATACAGGAAGGTGTTGATGAAACGATTTCCCGACTGCAACAATCTTCCGTTCAAGCCCCCCACTCCACCAAAAAAAATCATTCACTTTCTTGTCCTTTGTATCCTGCCCCCCCCCCTCCCTCCCCCCCACACACATTGCTACCCTTATACCTCCTACCAAAACAAATCTTAAAAATTTGCCTTTTCATTAAATTTTGATTCCGTCCTCTCTTTGAAAATGGTCAAATATTACTATTAGATGTTTCTGAAACCTACACAAGCATTTGACTGAGAGTTAGCACAAACCTTTAAGAAAATAAATTTAGTTTACATATCACCTTCGTCTTTTGTTTTGACAAACTATTACTCATTTCAGTTAGAAAATGTTTGCAGAATTTTTAATGTCTAAAAATATTTATTACCAATGAAGGCCCTGCGCTGAACGTAAAAACAGGTTGTAAAGACATGTCCAAGTTCTTATTATTCTTACATTAATAAGGACAAAATTACTTTCCTTTGTGCAATTTGAAAATGTTCTAAACATGCCGTTTATTTTTAGCTCGTTTATTCGAAGAATAATCTAGCTATTCTACTCACCCTGGCGTCGGCATCGGCGTCACAACTTTGTCAAAGTTTTACATGCAAGTACATATTGCTATCATTTGAAGGCTTTTAGCTTTAAAACTTATTGTTTTCTTTTTCTAGGTCAGTTACCAACCTCACTGGGTCAAGTCCCATAACTCTGCCATGTATCTTGAGCAAATATACCCGCTTTTGGACTAAGAAAATTCTGATTAAAATTTTACATGCAAACTATCTACGAAACTAATGCAGATCTTGAATTGAAACTTCACGTGTCTTCGGGCTTATGAAACTATTTGATAGCATCAAGGCCCATAACACCGACTTGCATTTTGGCCAAATTATGCCCCTTCTAGACTTAGAAAATCCTGGTTAAATTTTTGTGTGCAAGTACATACAGCTATTACTTCAAGGCATATAGATTTGAAACTTGTTTTTTTTTCTTTTGCTAGATCAATTGCCAAACTCACTGGATCAAGTCCCATAACTCTGTTATATTTTTTGAGCAAATTATGCCCCCTTATAGACTTAGAAAATCCTGGTTAAAGCTTTTGTGGGTGGACGGATAGCTCAGTGGTTTGCACACTGGCCTTCCAATCCTGAGGTCGGGGTTCGATCCCTGGCAGCTCCTCGTGAATTTTCAGAAACGCTTTTCAGTGTTTCCCTCCCAACTAGAGGTGTACTGGTCAGGAACCCAGGCAATCCTTGCGTGTATCAGTGCTATACACTGGGCACGTTAAAGAACCAGGCTGTCTATTCGAAACGAGCTAGGCTAAGTTAGCCGGATAAGCCTGTATCTGATTTCTGATCTCTCTGTCGTGGGGGCTTTGTCTCACTCTGTCCCTCTGGTCAGATCACTCTGTGTCTGTACTAGTAGAGGATGAATTATGCGCCCTGTGTGGCTGCATTTGAACTATGTAGAGCGCCTTGGGCGCTATATAAATCTGGTATAATTGATAGCATCAAGTCCCATAACTCTGACATGTATTTTGGGTAAATTATGCCCCTTTTTGGATCTAAAATCTTCTGGTTAATGTTTTACATGCAAGTTACTATCTGCAGAACAAAAATTAATGCAGATTTTAAATTGAAACTTCACATGTGCCTTCAGGGTTATAAAACAAGCTGATTGCATCAAGTCCCATAACCCTGACTTGCATTTTGGTCAAATTATGTCCCGCTTTGAACTTAAAATTCTGGTTAAAGTTTTTTATGCAAGATACTCAAAAACTAATGCAGATACTGGATTTAAACTCTATAGATATTTTAACATTTATGGTAATATTTTCCTGCTTCTGGAACAATATTTCGAATAGTCGAGCACTGGCTGTCTTACGGACAGCTCTTGTTAATAATAAAATTTATGCATTTTCACACAATATGAAATCCTGATGCATTAATCCACACCTTAAGTCAAGTTCCATAATTATAATCTCTATGCTTTATCTCGACTTTATTACTCCACATTTGGGACTTTGCAAAATTTGAGTTTTCCTTGAAATACATGTTGTTCTTAAACCAAAAATGTTCTTAAAGTGTTTGGTGCTAATAAGTAAAATTTACGCATCTTACGGTGTTGAATGATAATGCAAACTCGTTTTGGCAAAATCCTTATCCCTTTCTGTCTTTCAATGTGGATATAGGTAAGATTATTGTTTACGTCAAAAAGCTACAAAACCATTGAAGGTATTTCATTGGAAATTACATATACATATTTGCTCATGAGGAAGTTGAGATAACAAGTCTTATTACTCTGAATGTTTTTACACAAATGTGTCCCCCTTTATAATTTTATTTAATTTGTAGCATTTTTTATTTACTAGAATGATGTTAATAATGGGGTTAATTCAAGAATTGTGAAGAAGAACTGAAAGGCACGTCAACCATAATTCTGTCGTAAACCTTGATATAGTCATCTGTCTTTTTAAACCCCTTTCCGCATACCTCATGATGATCTTTTGTGATCACGCTGTGTCAGTCGTGCGTGCGTGTAAGCGTTTGCAGTCATCAGCAATAGCTTCAAACGACAACTCCTCCAAAACCACAGAATAGATTTTGATGAAACTTTACACATATTATCACTGGGTGGACCACTTTAATAGTTGTTCAGATTATTTTGGTTCATTAAACATATGGGTCACTGTGATTAAAAAGGGTTATCTGCTATTAAATTCTTTCTGAAGCGATGAAAACTAGAGTCTTGGCTTGTGATTTCAGGGTTGAAAATCTACCGCGTATATGTTCAAATTAGGTTCAGAAGTCCCGACGCCCCTAAGTGTTAGATGTATTTACTCTATGGTTATATTTATGAAAAATTGAAAATCTTCTCATCCGAAGCCATAATAGCTAGAATTTTGATATTTTTTACATGTGATGTAAGGAATTTTCTTATCTGAAGCCGAATAAGCATGAATCTTTATCTTTCATATGTCATAAGGGTTTGATTATCTACAATAGGTGTTCAAACTATTGCCCTAGGATCAAAAATGGTCACGCGACTGTGTGACATGTACTTACTACAGGCTTATATATAAGAAAATTTGAATCTTTTTTTCTCTGAATCCATAATAGATAGAGCCTTGATATCTGACATGTGATTTCAGGGATTGACAGCCTATGGTACATTTGCATTTGTTCAAATTATTGCCTTAGATTTAAAAATTGTCATGACCATGTGTATGACATGTATATAATATAGGCTAATAGAAAAGAATCTTTGAATATCTTCTTCTTAGAAACCATAATAGCTAAATCCTTGATATTTGGCATACGAGATCAGGGTTTGACTTTCTGTTACAATATTTATCAGATTATTGCCCTAAGGTGAGAAATGGCTACGCTCCCAAGTGTGACATGTGTATTCTATAGGGATATATATGTATAAGAGACACTGAAAATTTTCTCTGAAGCCGTAATATCTAGGACCTTGATTTTTGGTATTTGAAACCAGGGTTCGACTATACAATAATTGTTTAAATTCTTGCCCTTGGTTCAAATACTTATAAACACATGCCAATATACTTAATACTGCGTAAGAATTTCTGCCTTGAAATCTGCCATGTTTAAAACTCGGTCATATGGGCTAGAAATAAAAGCAAAGCAAATCTTATGTCCAAAAGCAACATGTTTTACCTGATCTACATGAAAGCTTTTCAGAATGTTTGTCTTATAGTTTTATTGTGTTTTCTTAATTAGGTCAACTGGTTTACTCAGGTGAGCAGTTATGACATTCTTGGAATCTGACATGAGTGTGACATGTGTATCATATCACAGGCTATTTTAAAAGGAAATATCTTCTGTCCGGAAAACAAAATTTTTATACCTAAAACCTTGATATATTGCATACTTATTGTCTGTTATTTTTCAAATAATTGCCTAGCTTCTGCGTGTGACGTGTATATTCGATAGGCTTATATTTAAGAGGCTTTGAAAATCTTCTCTGAAGCCGTAATGTCTTGAATATTGATATGTGTTATTTGATATCAGTGTTTGACACTTTGAATATTTGGCTTGGTCTTGTCTCAAAGTTCCAAATGGTTCCACTTGGTCCCTTTTAAGGGTCATTAGAGCTAAAAATAGAAAAAAATACTAAGCAACTTGTTCTCGTGAACCACTTGATGGATCGCCTTCATACATGGTACGTAGCATCGCTAAGTTTTTCTTCCATATTAGTTAAACCGGGGTGTTTGACAACTTTTTGTACCGCAACATCTAAAATGCAAAATTTAAATTACTTTTTAAACGACCTCTTCATGTGAACTGCTGGATGAATCTTTACCAAACTTGGCCTGTAGCATCACTGTAATGTCAACTCCCAAAATTGTTCAATGAGGACGCTTGGTACTAGAACCAAAAAGAGAAAAAAAAGCCTTAAATTTTAATTTTCAGGAACCGTTTAATGAATCATCATCAAACTTGGTCTGTAGCATTATTATAAGGTCCTCTCAAATTTCATCACAGTGTCCGCTTTACGGTGGCATCAAGAGGTAAAAATGGGAACGCCTTTAACTCATTCCGCATTAATGCGTCGGCCGATTGTTATCTGTATACCGCGTGCCGCTTCTTGGCGGTGTTGTTAATATCTACATCTGGAAACTGCACGCCGAGTACATGCGTCTTTACAGTGATAGCTCTGAATTCCGCGTGACGATTTCAGTCGCAACATTTCATTGGTCTTATATAAAATATTTTAGTTCTTTCTAACAAATTGGACCAATCAAATATTTTGTAACGTAACATTTTAAAACATAAATAAAACCGGATGTTGTGAAAAAATAAATGCTTTTAAGTTGAAGAAAGCTAGACATATGACAACAAAAAGCAAGCGTTGTTCAAGTTATAGTTTTAAATTTCTAAAAGTCTGAAAATAACGGATGATTCTTTATATAATCGAAACATAAAAAATAAGTCACTAAATGAATGAATAAATTTATAGATACCAACGAAGATTCATTGAGCAATGACAGTTGAAAGAACGCAACCAAAAAGTATACTTTTTCGCTCGTCGTTATGAGGCAAATAATGCCATCTACGGGATCAAACACTTTTACGGCTAAATGAGTTTACTTCTGATAATTATCGTTCTTACACATTCATAAAGTACATGTTTCCTGAAAATACGTGCAAAATAATTTCATTTTGAAGGACAATAGTTTTTGTATATATTAATCCATATTAAATATATGCGCTATTTGTTATAAGAAATAGCTTTATTCTGATGTGTTTTGATTGCCTACGCTACGTTTCCCGTTTGTTGGTGCGATGACTTATAAAGTGTAAGACTCCATGATGCTTTTCTCCTAAATCCTATAAAAAACGGACGGAGGCAGTGAAATTTTGTCTTGCAGCTTTCTTAGCCGTGCCCTTAAAAGTTAGGCTCTTGAAACTTATACTTTTTTGAAGAATTTCAAGAGACATACAAGTACCAATTTTCTGGATTATAATAACATAATTGTCTCTGTCCGCTCATATCTAGATAACCTTTGCATTTCGCATCAGGACACTAACAAAAAAATCATCTGCAACCCTTGCCTATAGCAGTACAAAACTTTGGAGTTAAAGGCTGTAGAAAAAAATATGACTATTTAAATGGCGAAACAAGCCAGCCTTCCTCTTAACATAAGGGACACAAGAATTAAACCTAACAAACCCAATCTGGAAAAATACTTATAAAATGCCTTTTAAGGGCACAAAGGACTCAAAACTGCAGTTTTTTTTAGTTTACTAATAGGATAAACCACAGAATTTTTGGTACAAATTATTTATTACCAAAAAAAAAATGGCATATTTTATAGCAATTTATATTCCTTCTGTGCTCAAGGAGTAAAAACATCAGTACACTTATTTTGGGGTTTTGACAATACACATGTTTCTTTGACTGAATGTGCAGTTATCAATAAATAAATCCTGTAAAGAAAACACGGTTGTGCTTACCAAAAGCGACATTTTGTTAGGTAGCACATCTAAACAACAGTTTTAGATAGTGTTGTTATAACAATTCAATTGTATATTTATCATTGCAAGTAAAATAAATGTGAAGACATTTCTTTGTAGTGCTTGCCAGTACCAATCTGTAGAAACTAAAACTGAGTTAAAGTTTTAATTTTCACTCGAAATTTTCTCAAAGAAACCACTACCTTATATGTACAATATTTCTTTTGTATTTAAATCTAAGACTTTTTTTCTCACCCAGTCCCCTTTGATCTTCTAAATTTCTCCCTTTTCCCCCACTTATGTTTCTTTTCAAATGATCCCTGGCATTAAAACAGTGTTACATGGATCAAGGGAAGTAATCCAACATATATTTTACACATTTCAGGTAGAATTATCGTTCAGTGGTCTCTATTTTAATTTCAGTATGCGTTGGCACTGAGCCTGTATTTAGAATTCAGATTCAGTAATAGAATCTTGTGGGTTGATTTCACAACATAAATCTCCATGATCTTTTCTAGCCGAATTCGACCGGAGATCTTATTATACTACTAAATGTGCTGATTAACGTCGTGCTGGCAATTTTTTTCTTTTCGTTTCTTTCTTATTTTTTTTAAACATAGAAAATTTAATGAGTATTAAGAGCCGTGTCCGACTGCACAGATGAGAAAAAAAAATATTGAGGATTCATTGTTCATTGAATGAACTGTGTAACAAATGTGCATTATCACAACACAATAATGTTTAACGGCGTATCATTTCTTCGTTATCTTACAGAATCTGATGTATATTGCTACTAATTAAGGTCTTCCGAATGTTATGTTATTACATACACTTTGAAATATGAGAATTGGTAAAATAAAATATAAAAAAAGACATAAGCTGAGCATATATGTGATAGGAGTCGTATGTTATCGATTCAAAGACACGAGTCATTTGGATTTATTGACATAGTATGAAAGGTTCATGTTCAAATGTATTCAGTGGAATGTGCACGCCGGTCACATTGTCGTTATTGGCCCAGATAATGTATAGAGATAGACCCTAAAATTTTCAATGATAGAAATTTATTAAATAAAGTCTAGAAATTGATTTTCAAGTCCTTGAAATAAACAAAAATGATTTCACAAATGTGAAATTATGATAGTTTTGTTAATATCAATAACAGAAGTTTTAATATTTAATTTAAAGTTATTAGTTAACTTCCATTGTAATAACCCAATTGAGTGCAAATTGAAAACGGTTAAAGACACAATAGCATACTTTTTATCACTACAAAAACGTTTATGATTTATTTATATGTGTTTTATTTACCCCTCAAAGTCTGCTTCCTATGATTTCGTCAACTTACGTGTAGGTTACTAACCGAGTAGAAGGTGTTCATGAAATTCGCTCGTGCGAATCGTGACCGCTCGAGGTCTTACCGCAAATTCATGAACACCGATCTAAAAGGTAAGTAACTGACTTACACAACGTCATTTTAATTTGTTAGTTTTTATTAATTGATTTATTAATTTGTAAGTCTTTCCTTCTCCTTGTCAGAGAAAAAATGATTGTGGGAATTGCTTTGACTTCTGCAGGTAAATTGAAATACGTAAAATGATATTTAAAAAAAAGTTTATGAAAGTTCTGCTAATTCGCCAATGTAAATGCATTTTTGTAAGCCGATTATTTGTTAGGAGTCTTTTTTTTTCATTTTAAAGAAAAAAAAAACAACAAAGAACGCACCAGTATGGTCTCTGTAACATTTATATTTCACATTCTGAAGTTCACATTCTCATGAAGTGATATTCAACAATTGTGTATCCGTAAATGTTATCGTCTGTTTATCTGTCGAGCTGAATGAAAAATCCACAATTTGTTTCATTGTTTGTTGTTATTGTTTTTTCTTATCTTTTAATGCACAACTTCATACTTCGGTTGCATATTTATAAAACATTTTTCATGATAAACTTAGTTTCGGATTCTGCATGTACGGTTTCTTCTTGGTCGTGGCCGTCGTCGTCGTCATCATCATCTAACAATAATAATTAAAATGATTATCTTCTTCTTATACTCCTTCCAGTTAAGTACTGAGCCGTGAATATATATTTTAAATGAAAAACCATGACGATCGTTATTGCAAGGTCAAAATATACAATATTTGAAAAAAAGCATACACTTATAAATGCTACATGACGTAGGTATTGTCTATTGTCCGTAAGTACTGACATGGTACGCATTAATCTTCGCCAGTTTTTTGGGTGGTTTCCATTATTTTAAGAAACATTTGTATCCTAAAATAACCAATATAAATCACCAATGGCACGGTGGCATAGTGGTAGCTGTCTGACTGTCACGTACGATACCAAGAGTTCAAAATCACCTCAGACCATTTTTAGCTCATCTGATTTTTTGAGAAAAAAAAAATGATGAGTTATTGTCATCACTTGATCGGCGTCGGCTAGTTACGTTTTATGTCTAGGTCAACTTTTCTCCTTAACTATTGAAGGTATTGCTTCGAAACTTGCAACACTTTTTCACCATCTATAGCTGACCCTGTACAGCAAGAAACATAACTCCATCGTGCTTTTTGCAAGAATTATTGCTCTTTTTGGACTAAGAAAATATCAGATTTCTTGGTTAAGTTTTATGTTTAGGTCAGTTTTTCTCCTAAACTATCAAAGCTGTTGCTTTGAAACTTGCAGCACTTGTTTACCATCATAAGCTGACCCTGTACAGCAAGAAACATAAGTCCATTCTGCTTTTTGCAAGAATTATGGCCCCTTTTGGACTTAGAAAATCAGAATTCTTGGTTAAGTTTTGTGTTTAGGTCAGCTTTTCTCCTAAACTATAAAAGCCATTGCTTTAAAACTTGCAACAGTTGTTCAACATCCTAAGCTGACCCTGTACAGCAAGACGCATAACTCCAGCCTTCTTTTTGCAAGAATTATGGCCCCTTTTGGACTTAGAAAATATCAGATTTATTGGTTAAGTTTTACGTTTTTAAACTTTTCTCCTACACTGTCAAGCTATTGCTTTGAAACTTGCAACAGTTGTTCACCATCATAAGCTGACTCTGTACTCAAGATACATAACTCCAGCCTGCTTTTTGCAAGAATTATGGCTCTTTTTGGACTTAGAAAATCATTGGCAGGACAATATTTCTTTTATACAGAGACAAAAAAATCAGATGAGCGTCTACACTCGCAAGGCGGTGCTCTTGTTTAAAATACAATTGTTTTCTCTTGTAGATGTAATATTCATTTACAGGAAACGCTGGTGGGAAATACTTTATCTTTTTTCATCTAACTAAGATACTTTTAAATATGTTTTATTCGACATTTGCCATAACGTTTATAGACCATAAGGTTTGATCAGATAAGCATGGCAATATTTCTACCGATAAAATCTGGGGGGAAATGGTCCGTACGCAAGAGTTGAACTACACATACAGTTTAGCAGCTAAACGTTTCGTCCGCCATCTGTTTGCACATGTGACATTGTGAAAATTATAATGAAATACATACACAATATTCACACGCTATTTAACTTCAGACACCGAGAATAAATTTACGGAAAATATTCGAAATATTCTTGAGTGTCAGGTCAATCATGGTATTAAATAAACATTACAGTTTGAACTCATTTTACATTATTTTCACGTGCTCAGGTATGGTATGATACCTGTGCACGTGCTCAGGTATGGTATGTAGGTATTCATTTTGGTTATTAACCCGCAAAGAACAATAGAACAGTCGTGTAATGAAACATACTTATGTGTTTAATAGATGCCATTTCGTCACTTTTCGCGTACTCAGGTCTGGGTCAGAACAGCTAGACCCCTGCACGAGAAGTCTTTTGTTCAAAGAGGTCTTTCAGAAAAATATAGACCTCTGTCTAACAAAGAAGAGGTATGTAATTTTGGTAAAAAATGAACTTTAAACAAGCCGATAATAAAATTAAATACCAGTAAGTATTTAATAGTGCAGGTAATACAGTTTTGCTTGTATCAAAATGTCACAATAGAAGCAATTTTGTAATAGAAAACACCTGGTAGGATTAATAAAGGTGCAATTATATTGATCTCTATTTCCTATGCCTATAATGTAGTGGTGATTAGTTCGTATAATTCTTTTTTCTATTACAATTTATAATACAAACTTGTATCCTGGCGAATCTCACGTGTGGGAAAGTAAACTTTTGAATTATTCATGTCCCTTAATCATGTTAATGCGCTCTGCAGTATCTCTATAAAATTTATTGTATCCTTGAGATTCAGTTAACTTTCAGAGAGAGAAAATATAGTTTCTCTATAAAATCGGTTAAACAAACTTATAAGACTTTGATTTGCAGCATAGTACTTTGGTATTCGCTGTACGCAGCTGGTGCACTCTATTAAAGTGACATTCTAAGTGCCGTATAATATCAAGATATATTGCTTTGATTCAAATTGGCAGATATATTATAGATGGAAGTATTTTTATGAATGTGCTTATCAAAACAGTCAAGTGTTTACACTCTCAAACGCAAATAATGTGTCAGTATGAAACATAAATCGCACAGGAAGAAAAAATACACTTAAGATTTTATCAAACAATGTTCCTATAAATTTTCGAACACCAAATGCAATATACAACTAAACAAATATAATGCAATATATATAAACGCGTTCGAGCTAATCATTGTGTCCTCGTAGCGTATCATATAATTGAATTTCACTATATCATGCTCATCAAAAGAAGCAAAGAAGACAAGTTAAAATGAACGTTGAAAATCACAACACTCAATACTCATATTGGCAACATTTCATATGTTATGGAAACTATGTAAAAGCGATGTACATTTAACGGTTCATGTGTATAGCGGAACATGTGTACGACCTTATGATAGGCAGTTTAAAATAAAATAAGAGTTGTATCGTAATGTGTATATAGGTATTATTTTATTTTCATTGTCTCCTAATTCTGGATAATGCTGCTCGAGATGAATTGTTGAGTTGACAGGAGAGCAAAATACAATTCTAGATTGACCATCCGGGTTTCACTGCTCAAACATATATAAAGTACATTTGGAAACAAGTGGGCGGTATTTTTCCTTTTGATTTTATATCTGTTTGGGCAGTTAAAATAAGATGGCTGAACGAGATTAATGGTTGTGATTATCTTGATTTAACATCATTATCTCGAAGGCTCGACTTATAAATTCTAGCGCGTGTCAACTTATTTCGAGAGCACGACTTAATATCTAGATCATTCGACTTATAACTTGGGTGCGCAATATCTAATACGAATATTTGTTACAGTATTAGTGCTCGACAGATTTCTGGATGAGAGATCGAGTTAACTATATTTCATATCAACGTACAATTTAAACCACTTCAAATATCCATGTGAATATGGTTTTGCTTTACTTCTATGTGTTTCTTCTTTTATATATAAAGCAGTGTCATCTGATTGCAACGTATGTATTTTTTAAGCATATTTATCCCCCCCCCCCCCCACACACACACTTCCTTTTTCAATAACAACATATTCAAAGTACAAGTAAACAAAAATATCCAAACTAATTTAGTAAAGGTAAACGGGTTGGACCAAAAGTTTATCTAAATTTAGTATTTTGGTCCGTCCCCTAAGGTTTATTTAAGGATAAAATGGTGTAATATGCCTTAATTTCACCAAAAGCTTACATACAACTTGAAAATTTAAGCTTTAAAAATGTCAGTCGATAGGAATAAGGTGCACATTGACAAGTTATATAGTGAAATTTTAGATTTCTTTATATTTGTATCAGAATAATAAAATGCAGCCCTCTACCGCAAAATTTTCTCGAAACTCAAGTTCAGATTCTCATAATCAAAGAAATTTCCAATAGGCATCACTGTTACCTTCAATACCGATTATCTCCCCAAAAAATTAAAAAAAAAATGAATAATCTCTCGGTGAAATTTTAATTTTGATTGTCTTTAAAGTGACCAAATTTCGTTTGAATATTACCATCCAGTTAAAAGATATGAAATATGACTATTACAACATGTTATCCTTAAAGGTAAAATTATATTATTTATTAAAATAAATGGAAAATGCATTTTGAAGAAACGAAAAAAGTGAAATGAATAACAATAGTGATATACATGTAGACAGAAAGATAAGATGAGAGAAAGTCCGATGTCCTGGGTCATAAATGTTGGAAATACAATGGCATAAAGCTACTAATAAGACAAGAGCAAGTATCGTAGCGAAAACAATTTGTATGTTTGGTTTACGTTTGTACTGCTGGAAATATTAGTTACTTTCCGTATTCAGTAAAATTTTCAGCAACGCATACGCATACGTAAAGTTCCCAATTTATAATTGAAAACTTTGATATCGCTATAGTGGCTAAGATGCACGAGTTTTCTTCGAGTTACAATGTATTTGCCTTGCTTCGTCTATGAAACTATACGACAGATAATGTACATGTACTGTATGTCAGTATTGTCAACATGATACGACGTAAAATATTTGATAAAATTGAGAGTAAAGTAACAATTCAAATACCTTCAAAATGTCAAAGAACCGTAAAATCCAATCTGATATGTAAAAATAGTCCAAATTCCGTACAGGTCAAATAAAATACAATCAAAATAGATTTCACAATATTCCACAACTGTTCAAAAGTAACTTTTTAAATGCAAAAATTATAATTCCTCTCCTCAAAGATGGCCTTTTAATGATCCACAAATTATACGTCCTTCAAATAATCTTTCAAAATATTAAATATCCACACTGGTAATAGTTTGTTATTAAGAACTACAATCTATGTTCTGGCCTTTTTTTCAGAGACAGCCAGACAGTACCTTATTTAATATATCATGGCAGGTTCCAGAATTTTCATGTAAAACAAAGAATAAAAAGAACATTTTGGAAAAATCAAGGATAATCCTTTCTTAAAATGATTGTTCGCCAGTATCTTAATAGATTATTCTGGAAAATTAAAAAAACATATTTACATGATATCTCAAACCTAGAGATTAAACGATGACTGATCAATAAAGTAAATGGAAATGGCATATATACATAACATAACTTAAACTTCAAGTGCCTTGTGCACATTTGGTTATATTGTTGACGTCTTTGTGATTTAGTTGCAACTACTTTTACTGCATGCTGTTCATCATCATTTACCTTTTTGAATAACAAGATTCACAAAATCTACGAAAGCTTCTACCGAGTTTCTTGTGTTCGTATGCTTGCAGTCAAAAATCACTGGCGCAAGCCATTTACTGTCTTTAAATCCAATATCTAGTATAATGCCAACATTCTTGATTTCACTGACTTTCATTCCAGTTAAATAAAGAAGGAAATCAAGCTTTGTATATTCTGCTCTTTTGCTGGCCTGTACGTTAAATTCCCCACTCTCTTTAAACGTGGCCGCTTTATCTCGAATAATTTCTATTTGACATAATTCTGTGCATTCACCAAACAACAAAGGTTTGCCACAGTCGTCTTTATTGTGTGTGGAGCAGGCTCTTTGTGCCATTATTCTTGTAAATTCTTGCTCTTAAAATAAATCCTTTAAAAGATGATATCGAAAAAACTCCTCGCACATTTGCATCTTACATAACCTGCATTTTGTCTTCAAATATTTCACAATGTAATTGTTTCATGCTCGCCCGTCATTATTCACATTCAGGTATTGTCATTTTTATTACTGAATCATGAGTGTTCCGACATACGCTCAACGCTTAAGATTTTAACTTGTTTAAAGTACCGAATGCTATAGCTTTATAGCTATGTATTTATTATACAAATAATTGTTAAACCACTTCATTTCACTACGGTTTTGTGAATTTATTGATTGTGTACAAATTTAATCGTACTGGTGTGTTTTCCTTGATATTTTACAGATACCTTGGCTTAAATGTACGGATGTATGTTTATACGAGGGTCCTGCAAAATCAGTCATTGGATTCGGATTTTTTAAATGCTACGTTCTATATAACTATTTCTGTAAACTATCCCTTTATCAAAACACAATTTTGAAACCTTATACCCAGTTGCAAAAAGCAGAAAGATAGTTTTCTTTTGGTATCTCTTTGAGACACTGATATCTGGCGCTTCCAACGAAACATTTTCTTAAGACTGAAATAAAAATGTCACAGGGGCACAGGTCAGGTGAAATAGTCAGATGGTTTATAACTTCAACACTTCATTAACCTCGCACTTGTGATAGCAGGCGTTGTCGTGTATAAGATGGTCTCCTGATCATACTTTGCTTGGACGTTTCTTATTGTAAAATTATTTCACTTTATTCAGAACAGAGTTCTTGTAGAGTCCTCAAATGACTGTATGACCAGATGGACAAGGCACGTCAACGACTGGCTCACTAGTATTGCAACATTTTTTACGAACTTATGGTTCTCTTCGCGATACAGAGGCGTTTTTGATCTTTCCGCTTCCATTGCTTATTATCAGTCATTCTCTGAACATTTACTCACAAATTGTCAGTTGTTAGCAAGTTAAGAGTAACCCGATTATCACAACCTTTGTATGTTTTCAAATGTCCCGGGCAAATTTGAGGCGATGTTTTGTTTGCTTCTTAGTGAGCGAATGAGGTACTCACCGAGAGCTCAGATCCAAACTGAGGAAGGGGGCGGGGTGGTGGTGGGGGGGGGGGGGGGGTCCCAGTTAGGTGTCTGTGCAAAATGTTTCTTTTATTTTGTCTATATTTTATGACAATATACCTACATGTATTAAGTTTTATTCACAAGTGTTACTGTATCAGTTTTGACTTACTTTTAGAGAAATTCACATTTAAAGTAGGTGGTGTAATTTGACATGTAATCAGCCAGGAACCCAATTTCCGTTGTTTTTTTGAAAATGGTTCAAACGTTTTACCTGGATCTTTCATAATCAAATAACTGTGCAATGGGCATTTGCACAGCATGTTGCGTTTTAAATTGTGTTGAATACCTTTTCAACACAGAACCACAAAGCGGCCTAATCAAATTTACTGATTTTCAAAGGACAAACTTCACCAAAAATCTAAAACATTTTTTATTAGTTGAGATATTCAGGTGTTATTTTCAGCAGATATTGTAAGCTAAATCAACATTAAAATGACAGTATCAGTACACTCTGATTAATACTGGAAGAGTGGTACACTCTCAAACTGGGAAAAAGTGGGTGGGGTAAATAAACATTCGAAGCAACACTATTATTTGAACAAAGATTCTGCTGTTGTTAAGAAATGGCCTCAGATTGTCTACTACCCTCTCAATTGTATTAATGGGTGATAAACTTAAACACAAAGTCCACTATATACATGTGTGTCATGGAAAAAAGCATAGACCTTGAACATGAAATGTAGACAAACAAAATTAACCATGAAAGCTCAAGATATTTAACAAAAAGTTTTGCCTGAGGCAGTATATTATTAGGAATGGTCTTCTAACTGGTAGCTTTGACAGTCTCTTTTAGGTAGCCTTAGTGCTGGTAGTTTTAATATTCTATCTGGTTTGTCAATAGCAGCATATAATATACAGTACAGGCACTGCTGTCAGTGGTCATTCACTTAATGTACATAACACATTGATCGATAATTTCTAGACAGAAACATAAATCTGCACCAAGTTTCAAGTATTTTTGTTATACGAAGGAACAAATACTTATACATGTAATTGCATTAAATGTACTTTGACACTGTAAGTTCCAAGAAGGAACCCATCAAAATAAGTTCAAGGAAGGAACACACACATTTTCTACATTTGTTCCAAAGCAGGAACATACAGCAATCTAGGTATTGTTAGTACCAGGTAGGGACATAATTATACCAGTTGCACCCAATAAGCCGCTATAAGTTCCAGAAAGTGTATCACCCAAGGCTGTATTTAATAAAACTAGAATGTGTCTGTAGGACACATGGTGTGCCCCCACTGGTACATTTGTCACAAATAAGGGGCAATAATTCAATGATTCATGTTTGCAGTTTTAAGGAGATATAGCCGCAACAAACATTTCATACAAATGATTCATTATTCTTGGCCTTATACCTCTTGAACTATGAGCGTCACAAACAAAACATCCATTATTTTGGCTATTTTAAGGGCCATAACCCTGTATTAAGCGCTAAGGTTCTCAAGAAGAATGCCAAGTGTGCAAGGTCACATCATATTCTAGACTCATGCAGTGCTCAATGAATTTACATCACACTTTCTGAGCTAGGCACGTCATTAGGTGAAAATGTGCATTTTGAACCATTTCAGGGGCCATAACTCTGGAAATAGGGCACAGAGCCAGACGACAAATAGGAGGTGCACAAGTTCATATCATGATAAAGACTCATGTATGTTTCATCAATTTATATGAAATACTTTCTGATCTAGGCGCACAACAAGGTATAAATGTGCATTTTTTACTATTTCAGGGGACATAACTCTAGAAATAGGGGGCGGAGTCAGGCGAAAAATAGGAGATGCTCAAGGTCATATAACGATAATTATTCATGCAAGGTTTCATCAATTTATATGAAATACTTTTTGCGCTATCTACATCAAAACGTGAAAATGTGCATTTTTGACTATTTCAGGGGCAAAAACTCTGGAAAAAGTGTGTAGAAACCGTAGAAAAATAAAAGGTGCGCAAGTTCATATCATGGTTAAGATTAATGCAAGGTTTCATCAATCTATATCAAATACTTTCTGAGCTAGGCGTGTCACAAGGTGAAAATATGTGTTTTTGGCTATGTCAGGGGCCATAACTCTGGAAAAAAATGTCGGAGCCAGACAAAAAGTAGAAGGTACGCAAGTACATATCACGAATAAGACTCATGCAATTTTATCATTAATTTACATCAAATATTTTTGAGCTAGGTGAGTCAAGAACTTCGGGCGACGGACGGACGCTCAGACGCACGGATGCACGGACAAGACCAAATCTATATGCCTCTACCACTCATAGTGGCATATTTAAGATAGTAGTAGATAATCTGAGCCATTTCCTGAACTGCAAAGTTCTTATTCCTGTAGTTGTATTGCTTCGAATGTTTAGCTACGCATGTTTATTTACCCCACCCACTTATATAAAGTGATAAATTAGATAAACATTTTGACAAAGTTTCATAAAAATTGGATTACAATTGTGTACTCTAGATTGTTAACAAAATTTTCATTTCATTTGACCGGGTGACTAGTTTTTGACCCATATTACTTAGATTCGAACTTGACCTAGAGGTCATCAAGAAAAATATTCCGATCAATTTTCAAGAGTAGTTTATATTATGATAGAGCGAAAACAGTTTAACCTCATTTTGACACTTACCTTTAACCTAACTTGAACACTGATGGCACATTAAAATAAACCCACAGGTTTTAACAAATTACTATTTAACCTTTGGTTTCACAAAGTGAAAAAGCCCACAGGTTTCTATGTTTAAAGAAAACATATTTTTTACTTTTAATATATTTTAAAACCTTAACGATAATTTTAAACTCCATACTAAAAAACAATTTACAAATGCTTTAGCCTAATATCAATTTGATGACGCACGGTGTGTTTGCAAATGTAAACAGATCGGTTAACTTAGTAAATGCCTCTCCCTTTTATTGTTATTTAAAACATTTAAAACCAATATCACAAAAAAACGACACCGGTGTCGCAAAAATTTACATAACGTAACTTGTTCAAGATTACGATACTGGTGTCGTTAAAAAATAATCTGTTATTTTCTAATAATCAGAAGTCCGTCTGCTAAAGGTTCTGTACTAATTAGTTTAACTTGTGTTCTTTAAATTGTTGAGTACATTGCTCATATCTTTAAAATAATCAAACAAGTGTTTGAAGAAGGTTGGTAAATGTTATAGTTATTCAAGCGTAGGATTGTTATACAATCACATGCATGACTGAGTATCATAATTTTCACATGTTACTTGAAATCATTCAACCGTATGATTATGGTATAATCCTACGCATGGCTGAAGATCTCTACGGATGTTAGTAATGTGTAAAATAGGAAGTGATTGTTTGTTCATTTTGTTTTACATTGCTAACTCTCAGTATTTTGTACAATGAATTATACATTGTTATACCATCTTGTAACATTTTTATGAAAAATAAACAATACATTTGTTTTGTTTTGATATTATATGTTATTGTATTTTAAGTCCGGGATATTACTAATTACTTCTTTTGGCGGTGGTAAACCGAATGGGTCATATATTTTATCAACATAACATACCCAATGTGTTCCAGACCTAACAGAAATATCTAAATTGATTATTCCGCACTCCTTATTTAACTTTGTTTTTGGTCAATTATTTCTAATAAATACGCCCCTAAAGTGTTTACTTTCTAATTGTCTTACCCATTGTTTAATTTCAAAGTTAGATATTGGTTTGTTTATATTTTTTTTACAATAGGAATTCGTCTATAAGGTCTTCGTTGAGAATCAATCTGTATACCCTGACCCTGTCCCTTACCACTTAACAGGGATGTAATCAAAGGTATTCAGAAACTCGCAAGAATCGTACCCACGACACCACTTGTCACCGTCTTGCTTTTGTTTCTGAGTTAGTTTTATTACACCAGTTCCCATTATAGATAGTATGTTTATCTTAACATTAGCTACCGAAATCATACCATTTCCTAGCAAATTACTGACACCAGTACCCGCAAGTTCTGACAAAGCACCGACGCCTAATGGTCCTAATATTTATGGAGCTATTTTTGCAGCTATCGGAAGAACTGTTCGACCTAACAGACCAGCCAAAGCTCCCAAGAATCCCCCATTTTGAACTTATTTGGTTATTATTATTATTATTATTATTATTTTGAAATTGTAATTTCTTATCCCTTCATACTCCTAATAGACCTTTTTAATGTGATTAATCTGTGCTTTTGTTAAAAGTAAAGGAAAGATTTCGCGCAATTGTTCAGATTTCAATCTAAAAGTATATAGGACTTTATCATTGTAAGTCTTCTTTTGTCCGTCTATAAAATTTACTTTATGTCCAATATAATTTGATGTCATTAGTTATTGTATATATATTTTATTTAAACAATAACAAGTTCATTTCTAATAGTATTTATTTCAACTGTTTCTTCATATAATACAATTGCGTAAACACGGTTATTAGCTGCTGGCGGAATACTTAATTTAATTGTTAATGTAATATGCTGAGGATCTTCTGCAATTCCTTCCTTTTTAAATTCTAAGTTAAAATGAACAAATCTAAACAATTTTTGAAAATTTGATAAATTTAAGAGACTTCCAGTAGTTTTATTAATTTGTTTATGAAACTATTTAAGAGCATCATCATAAATACTTGATATACTTGTATATTCCGTTTCGGGATAACAAAACAACAAAATATATCAGGTCGTTGTAAATAAACAAACACATGTTCGGGTTTTGTTACACCAGCTGTTATTCTAAAAGTTAAAATACTTTGTTGTGTATCTGTTGACTCTGTTATCATTGCTCGGAGGTATTCCCACCTTGCAATTGTATATCTTTCAGAAATTAAAGTCCGTAATCATTAAAAATTAAACGTTGAACCCACAAAATTAATTTAGTTACAATTACCCTACCTGCATCGGCAGCATTAACTCTGTAAATTAATTTATCATTATTTGTTAATTAAGGTGTTATTGGAATTTGACTTGGGGGTAACATGTTTTGTTCCAAATCATGAAAAAAAAAAGAATAATTATTTAACGGAATTTAAGCATTTATTTCATTACCACCCTGGATTAATAACTTTCTAGCGGCGAAACCTGAATTATATGTAGCTTGGTCTTTCCTGCTTTCAGCAACAGCATTTTTATCTAAATAAATAAATTCATTCGTTCCAGTTGATTCTGCATAATCCTTAGATAGTTCAACTAAAGGGTTTACATTTATTACCTTGTAGAAAGTATTACAATCATAGACATTTTTCCCCATTTTGTTTAACTATTAGCTGATCAATTATTGAAGCTGTATTATTAATTAAAGCAATTTGATGTCCATCATTATAATTATTACCATTAGCAAGTTTATTTACTTTAAAACTTACTTCAAATAACCATTAAACCAATCAAAATATGAACTTCTATCATTAATTGTAAAATGATACCCACTTTTGTGTTGTTTAACATTATTTCCAAGGACGGATATTAAAGCTGTATCTGATTGAATAGGAGTTAGTTCGTATCTTTCACAATACTATTTTGTTCTAAACATGTTTATTATATATTTTTTATTTTTTGATAAAATAATCTAGTTATACGTTTACGCTGAGCTGAAGCTCTAGATCCTGGCAATAATTTATTTATTCTTATATCAATATCCTCATTAGTTGAATTTTTTTATTATTATTATTATTATTTTTTTGTAAATCATTAGCAATTAAATTACCAACTCAGGTTGCTTGCACAACAGGCGTTACATATTCTATTTAAAACTTTTTGATTTTTCCTGCACTTTTATTACCAGGTAAATTTCCAACTTTCGTTTCAATCTTTTTTGTTCCACTTTCAAGTGCATTTTTTGGTTGCAGTTTTCAGGGCATTTCCAGCACTACCAATTGAAGATGCAACAGAATATGAAAGCAATTTTATTAAAGTTTCAAATATACCTGAACTTTGTATAATTTCTTTTTTCACTCAAGGATCAACTTAGGTAAATATTCCTTTATTTTTTTCCTGAACTTTCTTGTACATTATATATTTATATTTCTTTAAACATTAGTGTAAAACTTGTTTCAACTCCATTAAAAGTGATTATTCTACAAAAGGTTCTCAGCGCAGACAGATGCGCATTAAAAACTATGGGAATTCCCTTTAAAGCATAGATAATATCACTACAATTACTATCAACAAGTGTATTATCATTAATATCAAAATGAATGTAAATTGTATCCACAAAGTTAGTTATATTTGGTGTCGCAATTCCCCATTCGGTATTTCTCAAAGCTATTTTCTCAAATCCAAGCAATGTATGAATATTTGACATTCTTAAATCCAAAATATAAAATTATCATGAATTGAAATTAGGATTTTAAAACTACTTAAATCAAATTCCAAACTTATTGGAGCAATGTTTGCTTTATCAATTTTTTCTCAATCATTATTACTTATTAATGTTTCTTTGATATAAGTATTGATGTACGTATAACTGTAAGAAGTATTCGTAAATATGATATCCTTCCATTCTTTACCATTATTGTAACGAATTCTTTAATTGTCATATTCATCACTAATTTTATGCCAAGAGTAAGTCATAGTGTTAATACTATCCAAACCAACAACTTAAGTTTTATTTTTGTATAAAATTAAAGGACGACTGAATAATGACTGATTTTTAATAGTTCATCAATTATGGTAATACATTCATTTTTCAGTTCTTCATTATTATTTCCAGCTTCAATATTACCACAAATAAGTTCTAAATCAGTGATCAATTCTTTTGGATTGCATGGACAAACACCATTAAAACCCTGACCTCTAATTACTTTTTTTAAATTTCATGGATCTTTCATTGACAGGTAATTCTCATATTTCTGTTAATTTTTCAATATTTGCCTAGAAATTATTCAATGCTTTTTATTATTGTTATCTTTTTTATTAATCAAATCAATTAAGTTAGTATCTACCTTTATATTCATGACATTTGTCCAGTTTTTTTATCCTTTGCAATCAATTTATTTTGAACATAAAGTTTATTAAGATTAATCAATAAATTACCATATCTACAATCTGTAGAAACTTTATATGGATTCAGAACCTTTGGTCATTTAAGAAAACTTTGTTTTCGATTGTGAGATCTTATTCCTTATCCCATATACTTTCCTTGCTAAAGAATATCATTTATCACTTCTCTATATTTTTTATAATTATCTGTCTCAGCTTTAATTTCGTTTTTTTCTCTATATCATCTTCTGAGGGGTTTTTCATTCTAGTTATTCCACCAGAATCATAACTCATTTTTATATATTCTCTAGGATATTTTCTACTTCTTTCCAAGTCATTTTTCCTTTGGATTTTTAGATTTACTGTTAAAAATGTTAAACACTTCTTCTGGTGTGTTACATTGTTTTTTGCATCTAAAAGTTCAAAATTAATGCTTTTATTTAATGCCTTTGGATCGAACGACATTGCTCCCAATTCTTTGTCTGAGATTTCTGTTGTTTCATAATCCTCAGATTATTTTCTTATATCGATGGTTGGTACTGGGTTTTCTGCTTTATCCTAATCTCTTATACGATTCTCCATATCTTCCAACATCTTTTCAAGATTTTCAACACGTTTATAGACTTTGGGTAATGGTGGCAATAATGGTTGCGGAATAGCTGTGGTAAACCTTGATATGTTTGTATGTTTCTTATTTCAACACCGAGTGACTCTAATTGTTGTTTTATTGCAGGTAAAGGTTTTAACTGACTTGCTAATTCTTCTTTTTGACTTTCTAGTCCTTCTGTAATTGGTTTATAAATTTCAGTATACATTTCTCGACCAGCAGCTCTTCTGATTTTGACTCTCATTATTTCATCTCCAAGAGCTCTTACCTTTAGCCCGACTAAGTTTTTTTCTTATTCTTATTTCATTAAGTTCTGATTGCATTTATATAATAATGTAAGATAATGTAATATTATTATATAATGGAAATTCCAATTAACAAAAATCAATAAATGTAATAATTTTAAGCAATTTTATTCCAGCTTCATGTTTTAGAATGTTATTTTATGGATCTTCCGGGTGGGGAAAAACAAAAACATGAATGCATATGCTATGAAAACCTCTTAAATATTACAATAAATAATATTTATTATACCTATATGCTAAAACCTTAGAACAATCTAAATATCAGGATTTAATAGATCACTTAAATGAAATTGCAAAAAGAATTAAAGTAGATCCAAATGAAGTACTTGAATATTCCAATAATGAAATAATTGATTGCGATAGCCTTGGATCAGAAAAACAAAAAGTAGTAATATTTGATGATTTTATATGTGAAAATAAAAGGCCCAAAATGAAATAGTAAACTACTTTATTCAAGGACGTACAAAATCTGTTCTGTTATTTATTCAAGTCAGTGTTACTGTAAAATCCCAAAAGATTTCCAAATTAACTGTTCACACTATATTTTGCCTGAAAGTCAAGGTAAAAGAAAAAATGATATGATTTATAATGACCAAAATATAGATTGTGATTCTTTTACTAATGCAACAAAACAAAAATATGATTTCTTATATGTTGACAAACCAAGTAAGTTTTCAAGAAAAAAACTTTATGGGAATGATTTAGATGGGAGTTTTTAATGACGTAAAACAAATAAGTGAACCCGACAGTATAAGTAAAGTTAAATTTGATATCGATTTCAGCGATTATGCAACTAAAAACTATTCAAAAATCTTAAAAAGGAATCAGAATCGTTTCTTCACAGAAATAAAAAACTTGACAATAAAATGTTTAAATCGTTAGATATGGGAGGTAATGAGATAATCAACCTAGAAAATCCAGATAAACTCGGTGATGCAGTTTCAAAACGGTTTGTGTTTAAATGACTATTTTCTTGAAGACATCAAATCTATTAAACAGATAATAGAAGCAGAAGTAAAGAATATTGAAGAATTAACAAAAGACCTTAAAAACAATGAAAAAAAACAAAAAAACAATTGAGTTACAAGATAACATTGAAAAAGAAATGGAAGCTATGTCTGATGCAAGGGACGAACTTGAAATGAAATCGGATTTGACAGATAGTCAGTTGAAAGAAGTATTCCGGGTTAGTTAAGAAATTTTACACAAGCAAACTCAGGAATTAAGAGATAGTATGATTAAACGTGAAGAACTAAAACAAAAGATTACTGACGCCGAGAAAAAGTTACAAAATAGTATCAGTTAGAAATCAGAACAGAAATTAATAAACTTAATACTGACCGTACAAAAAAAGAATCAAGATTTACTTGACACCTTTTCAAATAAACTTGCACAATATAAATCTGAACTTGAAAAAGCAGCTTCCCAAAGAGGTGATGACCATGACATGACATTAGACAACTTTATGAATAAATTCTAACTTAGAAAAATTAAGAAACAACTTCAGGACTTGGTAAGTATTGTCGACGTATGTCACAATTTAAAGTACGTGGACTTAAGTACACTTACAGGTATGTTACAAAAAGATCTAACGCAGCTTAATGCTAAAATTGAAAACAAAATGAAAATGAACTGGATTTTGTAGTTGAAAAATCAGTTAAACAAGGAGAATCAATTATCTCTAATACTGAAGCAATTACCACTACTGCCAAAGAAATTACAAAAAAAATGCACTTTTAAAACAAGAAACAAAATTGACTAGAACAAAAAATACTGTTAACAATTTATCTGCTTTTGATGTAACTACAACAAAACAAGTGGATTATTTGGCTGAAGTAATTCTTAAACTTAATGAAAATTATAAAGCAATAGAAGAAGAACTAGAAACAGTAAGATGTGAAATGTTTCTTTTTTAAATACTACAATAGCAGACAACTACATGTAAAGAATCATCCTGGAAAAAGATATATTATTGAAGATAAACAGTTACAACAAAAACAAATAGCCACAGATGTTTTTGTATGTTTTTTGGAGTACGGGCTAATAAGATTACAGATTATAAAAAAATTATCGAAAGAGATCATGAGTTCATAGAAAAATTTGAAGATACTGTATTTCTAGTCCAACAAGATAAGGGATTACATACTCGAAATCAACAGTATCATAGGCTCCTTTAATAAAAGTTTTAACTTGTTTCTTTTTGACTGGTGGAGTGATCACACAAACGGACAAGAGTATATATCACCTGAAGTTAAACATACATCGATCTTGAAGAAAAAAAGAAATTAATTTAAGCAAAGGAATGGAGTTTAAAATTCATCCAAATGTAGGCAGGGACATACCGGTGAATGACAAATTTACTATAGAACCAGCAAGTTATGTTAGATTCTATCTAGTCAATTGATGTATTTGTATTTGTCTTTTATCGTCATAACATAATAAAGATACATTATTAATAACATTACTGGAAATGCTTATCAGAACGAATAACTTTAAAGGTGAGGTTACTTTGGGTTAAATTAAATAAGATGTCATTGTAGTTTTCAGAACTATTGTATTCTTAACCACTTGCTTTTTTATTCCTTTACTTTTTCAATGTTAACTTCATTTTCTAATAGATATGAATACATTTTATTTCTTTATCCAACAAATTCAACAATAGGAATGCCGGCAGCTTCATCTTTATATTTTCCAATTACTTTTTATTATTATCAAAATAAAATTTTAATTACTATTATAAACACTATTATCAAACAGTTCTGAATCTTCATAAAAATCCTTATATGCATGGTGTTTCTTTCATAACGTAGCTTTGCGGAATCTTTTTACTTTACCTTAATGTAATTATAATAAAAATCATAGGTAAATATTTAGATAAATCAAGAATACACATTCCAACATAACAAGGGCTGTTTAATAGCTTTCCTTTATTTTATGAATACCAAACAAATTCTTATTAAACATTATTGAACTATCAAATAAAGGTTTCGCTATATACTTCAATAACAAACTTTCATCATATGTTAATTTAATATTGATTCTTTTGCGTAAATTCTCCATCGTTTCACCGAATACAGACTTGTTTATGAATTTAAAAAGGTATTTTTCAAATAAATACTTTGCTTTAGATCTTTTATGATTATTAAAATCAATATATATTTTTAACCAAGAACTTTCATCAAAAGTTAATAATCTATGTATTTTTCTAATTTTTAGTCCTAATTGTGCATATAGTTCAAGATTTTTATAATGAACAACATACAGTGGCGCCTGCGTGTTTGTTCCCCGAGTTTGCGGGATAACGCGAGCAACTCGCGTGTTGAAGGCGAAAAGTGAAACGTGTTGCACGGTTAGAAACGCGTGCATAAACGAGAAATAGTTATTGCGCATGCTCAGCGTGCAGCGTGCGCTGCCGCGCAAATAAATGTTCTCCTGCGCATGCCCAGCGTGCCAAACCGAGAAGGTTAAATGCGCATGCCCAGCGTGCAAAACCGAGCAGGTTAAATGCGCATGCTCAGCGTGCAATGGATTTAAGTGTTTTAAAAAGTATATGGATTCATCGTCTTACGGTTCTAGTTTGAAAGATGATATTTCTTTCAAATTTTATTTTTGATTTGAAATTTAACTTTTTGATCATTTCCGTAAAGAATTTTTTGTAAACAGTGTACCCGGAAAGTAGTGTAGACGGGATCTAGTAGATGTTGTCTACATCATAAAAAGACGGCAGTTCCACTGCATATTAAATCGGCGACACTGAGATAATTTGGATTCGCCTTCCATTAGTAAGTGTTGAAATGTTACCTATAGTTACACTTGATTTTATTGAGCACTATGTACTGTATGATAAACACAAATGTAATATATACTTCACTGTATCTCTCATAATTTCGCGCATTTGAAAGATTTTTAATACTTGTAGCGCGCAAATGTAATTACAATCAAACTGACTAACAGTGGTGACTTCCCTTTAATAACTTTACACCATTTGCTGTCAACGAAGGTGTTGTCATCAGTTGTTTAAAATATGAAATATTCATGTTGGTTTTACTAGTTCTACGGTAGGTACTGTACCTCATTTTACTTTTTCAATGTATGTATTCCATTTTTCATGATGCTAAGCCTCCTAATAGTAATACCAGTGCTAACAGGGGCGTAGATATTATACTCTAAGTGTCAAGGGAAGCTGTATTACAGAACTTCACCCAGTAGAGCACACACAGTAATTAACAGATCATATATAAATCAGTATATCGCCTGTAAATTCATATATCTACACATCGGCATCTTTTAATCAATATTTCGGTAAGTAAATTGTTTACAGGGCTCAAGATAAGATGTGTATTAGAGTGGTGGAACCTATGCTCGCGGTATTTTGTACATATATAATCTTTTTAAGAAGCAAGAAAAAAATATTATTTCGAGTTGGCTATGCAAAAACATAAAGTTATCCTCCTTTTATCGAAACATATTTTGATGTGCGTCATCACGTGACTTAGTCGTCTCGTGAGCTATCGACACGGCATACGTGAAAAGGTGAAAATTCGCCCTAAAGGGAACCTATGCTGGTGGTATGTAATACCGATTAAACTAAGGGTGGAAAAAAAATTCAGCACGCTAAAAATGAACAAACAAGCATATGCGAATATAATATTTAGAACATTACTCATTTATTATGTGAAAAACAACAGAAATGGGGATAAAATTTAGTATGTGCCTCTATGTGTATATTTCCCTTACAGAAATGGAGTCACTATTAGAACAAAGCTTAAAAACGTATAATAATGTTGTTTAAAAACAGAATGTTCAAGTATAAAGATTAAAACAACGACAGTGATTAACTCGCTAATGTTTTCTACACTTATTTTGTGTGTAGGAAATTTACTTCTCCCTACATCTCAGAAAGAACCATTTGGACTTTGTCAAAATACTAAGATCAACATCGATCTTTTCATGGTTCGAAAGGCACTCGTAGTGTATGCCAGGCGTCACATTATCACATCTTGCTCTTAAATGTATCTTATATCTGAATGTAATGCATTATTTCTAAAAAACTAACTTTAGTTGAGTGATTTTGACATATTTGTGTGAGATTTGTGCGACGGATACAGATTGCGTAAAATGTATCGGCTGCTGTATACGTCACGTGAGCGGCACGCGGGGCTATCGCTACGTTTGTTGTAAAGGCATTACACCACTGGTCGGTGTTGAACATAGCATGATGAAATATTTTTATC
Organism: Mercenaria mercenaria; assembly: GCF_021730395.1. Taxonomy (NCBI): domain Eukaryota; kingdom Metazoa; phylum Mollusca; class Bivalvia; order Venerida; family Veneridae; genus Mercenaria; species Mercenaria mercenaria. The sequence goes on along the minus strand of NW_026460226.1, from coordinate 8,394 downwards.
AGTGCTTCTGCAGAGAGCATATTTATCGAAATACCGCGAGCATAGGTATACAGCGAGCATAGGTTCCACCACTCTAGCGTAAATTACGCATTGAAATAATGCATACACGCTGCATGTCTGATAATTTTTAAGCATATAAAAACGTAGATCTATATGAAATAACAGAAACGCATGCAATGACTTTTTATTGGCGTAAAAAAATCTGAATCGTCTGGATGCTTTATGTAACAGAGCACAGTCGGCATCAATTCTCCCACATTGAACATACACACGTAATTGAATGGTACTCTATAAACCTAGGTAAACTATTTTTATACACTCAATATCTGTGTATATACAAATAGTTGGGAATTAATATTGATGGTACGGTAGTGTATTTTAAAGCGGTGTCGATTTAAAATATCAATTTCCGGTGCGGAATAAACAAAAATGTCTATTTCTAAGAATGTATAAAAAAGGGAACAAACACTCTATGCATTCTTTAAACCAGCAAAACTGATCCCCAAAACATAGCTAAAGGTATATTGAATATTCTATTTTATTCGGTAGCGAGTGTGAAGCCAAAACCAGCCAAAGGAAAAAGAGAAGCAAATTAACTTAAATGATGAATTGAAACTAAACTGCAAACAAATGCATGGGTGTTACACCCAATAAGTATGTTATAAAACTGATTTCTGTTTTTTTCACATTTAAAAATTTTCAAGAGTAAAATTACTTGTAGTCAGTTTCAGATTTTACCATTTTACAGTAATACTCATTCACAAAAAAATATGTTGAGTAAATACTCATTGGTCAAAAAAATTATCTGGAGCCCTGGTTTAGAAAAAAGTCACAGTCAAATCAGCACCTTTAAACGCACATCTGGGGGTTTATTTTTGATTACACCAGCACATACATTTGTGAAGTTTTAACTTCGAACGCTGCGAATTTTGCCTTTGGGGACATGTTTTCAAAGAACTATACAAGTGACGTACTTTAGGGTTATAATATACCCCCAAAATAAGTCGACAATTCATTTCTCTGCCTTTCTTTCAATTCACCGGAAGCATTTTGATGTTGACCAGTACTTTTTCATCATTTATTTTAAGTTTAACAAGCTGCTGATGAAATTGAATGACAATGTTGTAAACCAGTCAATCATGACCTTCACCTCAGAAAAGAAAGGGAGAAGAATTTCGCTATTATTAGTTGAATAAGTTATATTTTGACATATTTAAAGCATTTGAAACTGTTAAACATGCGTATGTGGTTTAATACAGATATGCTAATGCAGTTTATTTTACAAACACATCAAGGGGGTATTGCCCATATCCTTTCCGCAGCCTTAACGTAATAAAACATATTAGCGTCTGATGACCCTTTCACGCTTCCATAGAATCAACATTATTACACAAAATTAATTTTGAAAATATTTCTGAAATGCAAGGTCTGCAGTTCTCAAAATATGGTTATATCTTACATACAAGGCATATACGGACACTCTCAGACAACATCAAAAACAACCTTTTGAGCGATTTGATGAAGTTCCAAAATTATCAGTGTACCCTTGGTTCGTGACAGACCCATTTGGGATTTGTTATTATTTGAGCTCAATTATCTTTTTGTAGATGAAAAGCTGACATGCTGTACTAAAGCTCAGGTAGTCTCAGTTTCAGTTTGTTAGAAAGTGCTGAAAATTGAAAATTGACTCTCCAATAGCAAAAAAAAACAAAAACAAAAATACAGAAGTTCATGAGCGTCCAGACGGGGTGACCCCTGTGCATGACCCCTGACTATCTACGATTCAAATATGGCTTTCGTTTTCAAGTTTAGCATTTCTACTTTCATTTTCTTTTCTTCCGGAAATAGCTTAAGGTCGAGTGACTCATTTTCTGTGGTCAAAAACATATATGCCTGGCGAGATTGCATAAATATGTGCTGGCCGTCCTAAGGTTACGAAAAAGTATCTCAATATTTCCTAGGATCACATCAAACTGGACTAGCCCGGATCTCTACTCTAGACCGAATTCCGGTATTGTATATCATGGTATAGGACTTGAATATTAAAACAGGGAGAAATTATGTAGAAGGCCGTGTAGCTCAGTCAATAGAGCATCAGAACAGTATTACGAGGCCCCCGGGTTTGAGTCCCGGTCTGGCTGCACATTTTTCTCACCCTTTGACATTTGGCGTCCAGCTTTGGATGGTATTACACTGGCTAGTCTCCTACGCCTGTAATTGCTTATATATACTTAAGTACCTATAACTGAAAAAAAATCCAGGACAAATTTCAAAATGGTGGGGAAATATATCACGGTATAGGACTTGAATATTAAAACAGGGAGAAAGTGTGTAGGCGGCCGGGTAGCTCAGTTGGTAGAGCATCTGAAGGGTATTCCGAGGCTCTGGGTTTGAATCCCGGTCTGACTGCACTTATTTCTAACCCTTTGACATGTATCAATAACCAGTATTTAAAGTAATTGCTGTACTAGTAATAGTTATGACTAGTTGTCATAGAATTGTCATTACGGGTTGTTTTTGTAAATATTTCATCTATAACATCTCGCTCTCGCTCAGGTTTAAAGTATACTTAAATATGTAATTTTATCTGAAGAAAAGTCTAATTGAATAAAGAGAAAAAAGTCTCTCAGTGAAAAGGAATGAAACATTCTGTTTTAAAGCCTAATACTTGATTACAGACTGATAGATAAAATCTGTAACTCAGTGTAAGTTCTGTAACTACCATTTATTGTCATGAGTACAGTAGATTTGTTTTGACTGAATATTAACATTTTGGTATTGACTAAAAAGGTTGTTATCAGCTTAGTAGGTTAAATGTATATTTGATGCATTTTTGTTGTTGTTCTTTTTGTTACAGATGTGTGTGCCATTCCACATCTGACCACTGTAAGGTCTGGCAGCAAAATAAAGATATATTCAAATGGATCATGTGCTGTGTCTCACATCTGACATCATACTAGAAAAGGGTATAATCATATCTTTGTTACTATTGCTTATCATGCTTATATCTTACTGTAACTTCACATAAACATTGTCCAGCATACAAGCAAAGTAAAGTATGTGCAGGGACAGGGACCATTATACATAAGGACAAGGTCACCAAGGTGTTATACTTAGGTTATTTTTAAGGTTAAAGTTTTTTGGCAACCTTTGTTTTTCTGTCATATCTTTGTAACTATTGCTTATATCTTACTGTAACTTCACATAATCATTGTCCAACATACAAGCAAAATATGTGCCGGTGTTTGGCCCATTATACATAAGGTCAAGGTCACCAAGGTGTTATACTTAGGTTATTTTTAAGGTTAAATGTTTTGACAGCCTTTGTTTTTCTGTCATATCTTTGTTACTGTTACTTATATCTTACTGTAACTTCACATAACATATAGCATAGCACACAGCATACAAACAGCTGCGCCCTGTACCCAAAGTCAAGGTCACCAAGGTGTTAGATTATTTTTAAGGTTAAAGGTTTTCGGCAACTTTTGTATTTTCTGTCATATCTTTGTTACTGTTACTTATATCTTACTGTAACTTCACATAACATATAGCATAGCACACAGCATACAAACAGCTGCGCCCTTGTACCCAAAGTCATGGTCACCAAGGTGTTAGATTATTTTTAAGGTTAAAGGTTTTTGGCAACTTTTGTATTTTCTGTCATATCTTTGTTACTGTTACTTATATCTTGCTGTAATTTCACATTAACATTGTCCAGCATACAAACAAAGACTGTGCAGGGGCTGGTCCCATTATACCCAAGGTCAAGGTCAAAAAGTTGTTATACATGGAATTATTTTCATGTTATTTTTTTTCAAAAGCTTCGTTTATAGATATATGTTTAGTTGCTTGAAATTAAAAATATTTCTTTATTATTATCATCTGCATGTGTAGTTATATTCTTCATAGCTCTGATTGTATTTTTTACAGAATTATGCCCCTTTCATACTTAAAGATTTTTGGCAATCTTCGCTCTGTGGATATAACTTTACTTCAACATAAGATAAAGATTTGAAACTTAAGATGTATCTTTATCATCATCATCTACATGTGTGGTAACAATCCCCATAACTCTGATTTGTATTTTTTACCAAATTATGCCCCTTTCATACTTTAATTTTTTGACAAATTTTGTGGAGCGCGCTGTCTTACGGACAGCTCTTATTTAAAATTCTATTTTAAATGTAATACTTTGTCACAAGGAAGATCTGATTAGGTCAAATTTTGCTTCAGTTGAGCGACTAAGGCCCACTTGGGCCTCTTGTTTTCTGAAGTCTTATTATAAAACTTACTGAATGATTTTCCAGTCAATAGTCTAAACTGTGATCTTTCAGTGCAGACCTCGGGCAAAACATTTGACTGTATATCCTGCAAGTTATGCAATAAGTGTATATTATCAGGACTCCCTTATAATAGTTAATGTTGTCTGCTGTGTTAATAGTTGTGCACAACTCAAATAAGTCATTAACTTAAAGAAATAATAAAGTAACTGACAGTCATATATTCAGAGTTGAAATCGTTTGGAACTGAGGATTTTTTATTCGGACATTTAACCACAATATATGTTAGAAACGTAACTTTGAATTATTTTGAAATTTATTTTATGCTATTCCGGACATAGATTTTACAACACTAAAGCAAATATACGTGAATGATGTAGTTCGGAATTTCAGTTTTGGAAATAGTCAACTCATTAAAACAACTAAGCAAATGTGACTGAGGCCATTTAGGTTTCGGGATTACAGACAATTAGAACAATAACTATCGGTAATTTCATTACGTCAGTCACCCAATGGATATCTAAAAAAAATGGCATATAACAAATGGTACTTTCATTTTCTTTAAATATGCTGGTTTTCCTGTGTTCTAAATATAGTTTTAACCTTTACCCTGCTAAATTTCTAAAATGGACTAGTCTGTCATAAAGTTTGGGCAGTGTCATTTATTATTAGAAGGGGTGTTCACTCAAAATTTACTGACCGAATAGCAAACAATGCAGACCATGATCGGCCCGCACATCTTGACCTGCACTGGTCGCAAAGGCAGAATAACTTGCCGCCAAAAAGTACATCATTTTGCTAAGGCGTAGCCAGGGGTGGTTCGACTGGTACGGCCACGTTGAACTTTTTGCCGGCTAAGTTTTTACTGATAAGATAAAGATACGTTTTCATGCCAATTGTACATTTATGTGTAATTACAATTTGCCACTTTTTATTTATATGTAATATGTCAGACAGTCGGTACACATTTCGGAAAGAAATCCAAAATATCTTAAGATTTCTATAAGTTTACGAAGCTGTAACTCGAACTCCAAAATGACAAGTGTGCATTATTAGCTCCGCTATTCAAATAATAGGTATACAATTTATATAGGGACAAAAAAAAATATTTTTTTCTGAAAGTTCAAGGCTTACGCCTTTGATATTTGGTATGTAGCATTTCCTAGGGGATCTCTAACAAGATTGTTCAAATTATGCCCCTGGTTGAAAAGAGGACACACACTGGGGTCACTTGTTACATGAGTTATATAGGAATAGATACTTCAAAAATTATCAGATCATATTTCCTACACTGTTTAATTATAATTACCTGATGACCCCGAGCTATAAGGGGGTCACTTGACTGTGACCTTGACTTACTGACCTACTTCCTTGTTTTTTAAGATGCAGCCTTGAAATTTGGATGACATGTACAGTTTTGCACACTGATCTTAAAACTGACTTTCAGTGACCATGAATGTGACTTACTGACCTACTTTCTAATTCTTTAGCAATCAGTTTGCCATTTTAAACAGTGGCTCATATTACTTAGTGTAGCGATCCAGAGTCATATGACCATGTTGTTTTGTAAAAAGATATTTAAATAATTCGTCCTATAACTGATTCTATTTTCTCGTGTAAGTTTGTATTCTACTTTATTTATTTTTCTATTACTCATTTCCAGGGGCAGGTCATACAAATACAATGTTTACGACATTATTGTTCTTTTTACAGGTCATGTAAACGTAACAAAAAGGCATGCGAATGGACATCAAAATGTTGACACAGATCGGTATTTGAGACTTAAATCTTCAGGATATAACTTCATAAAACTGGCGGATAAATCAAACTGCGGAGTTCTTTCGATTGGCGAGTAAAACAGTTGTGTCTCTTCGTAGGAACGATGATACAATATTTACGTATGCATACAAATGATGCTGTTCAAGGTAACAAGAAGAAGATAACATTTGGCAGTGTGAGAAAGGAAATTTACTTCTGCATGACGAGCAAATGATGTTTGCATGCATTTTTTATGGGATGCAGCTGCAGAACCACCAACAGGAAACTCTTTTTGATATTATGTTGTGATAGACTGTTTGACGGTTTTCGGCCCGCTTTGGCGAGACGGTATTACGATAGTTTTATACGAAAAATCTGCGATTAAGTCCGGAAATCTCGCTTAAGGAGAGAAGAAACTCGATTATGATGTTCCCGCTAAAGAAAAAAATCTTGCGTCGAACCAGAAGCTGTGTGAATACATCCCCGAGAAGAAAGTCACTGCGTCGGGCCAGCTGCAGTTTTTTACCATCATCTGAAGATAGTATCTTTCAGGAATAAAGTCTTTTCGCTGGACCAGCTACTCTGCCTAACTGTGACCTCTTTTTCTCTGTCTCTCCTTCCGGTGGTGCTCAAACTCCGGAGCTCTCGATCCATAGGTGGACGCCCTACGACTGAGCTATCATGGCACACGATTCCGTTAACAGTGTTTTGATTGTGTCTAATTGTAGAGCGATGTCTAAAAAAGTTTAAATAATTATTTACGACGTTAAGTCAGCAACGGCCGCATACTAGCGTTTTTATAAAGCTAAGCTTGTTTACATTAAATTCATTTACAATTAATGTGCGAAGCCACTGCTGCAGACGACAATTTATATTGGAAGCGAGACAAGAAAAGACGAATACAATACATATCAATTCGCGCTAAGGTAACCACAGAGACAGTTTGCTGAGGTATTGACTCACTAATACTCTATATGAAATAGGGGGACTTTGAGCTGCTGCAGCGCGCACTGAACAATGCACACACCGCGGGCCATTTGAAAGGTCTGTGACTTAGTTACTTTTTCTTGAAGAATGTTGTCAGTGCAATATACAAATTTATTGAAAGAATGACTTATTTTCCGTGACAAGTTCTGTTTTTTTTTTTACGACGAAAATGCTACCAACATATCAAGGATATCTGTTAAATAATTTGAGCCAAAAAGAATGCATCACAAGAAAGGGATGTATTTCTACAGAGCCAAAACTGCGAACTATTAGAATCCGTTATTTTCTATAATTTTTTTCGCGCCATTTTCCTATTTGTTGATGTCTGGATACCTACTGAATTGTAATTTTGCACTTCTGAAACAGATATTTTTAAAATGCAGAATTTGATTGAATCCTGATTTTTGAAAACGAAGGACATTCAGCTATAAAAATGATAAGATCTCGTATGCTTGATTTATTGTAAGACCGATTCGGCTTTAATTTGTTCGAAAATTGTAGTAGGTTGACAGTTTTCATACTTTAACAGTGTTTCTGTTATGTGATGACGGACAGTTATCCAAACCAGTGTTCATTTATTTTGTACCTGTACAAACTTGTTCTCCGCAAGTAACTGCCAACTTCCCCACATTAATCAGAGGTGGAGGACAATGATTTCAGGTACAGTGTCTTTTATCAAATCGTCACAAAGAACATACGCCTCGCCCGGGAATCGAACTCACGACCCTGCGGTTCGTAGATCGGCGCATTCCTTAAGCTTAGCGGGCGGACTGAAACAAGTACTAAATAACCCTGGATTCTACAAATGGTTTGATTGTTGCAGCTATTTTTTTATCCACTGAATGACAGATATTACTGCACAAGACCAATTATTGCTTGGTTTTTAGCTCACCTGTCACAAAGTCACAAGGTGAGCTTTTGTGATCACCTTCGTCCGTCGTCAGTCCGTGCGTCCGTGCGTGCGTCAACAATTTCTTATCTGCACGATAGAGGTTTCATTAATGATTTTATTTTAACCAAACTTGCACATAACTTGAATCACCATAAGATCTTGATTCCTTTCTTGAACTGGCCAAATCCTATTATGAGTTCAGAGTTATGGCCCCTGAAATGGACCAGAATTAGCTTTTTTGACCTTGTCTGCACAATAGCAGCTTCATTTATGATTTGAATTTAATCAAACTTGCACACAACTTTTATCACCATAAGGTCTTAGTTCCTTTCTTGAACCGGCCAAACTGCATTATGGGTTCCAGAGTGATGGCCCCTGAAAGAGCCAGAATTAGCTTTTTTGACCCTGTCTGCACAATAGCAGCTTCATTTATGATTTGAATTTAATCAAGCTTGCACACAACTTGTGTCACCATAA
>NW_026460225.1:0-67295 GCF_021730395.1 Mercenaria mercenaria | reverse complement strand
AGTCATTTATAGGGATTTGGCAATTATTCGCTCTGGCAAGTATTCTTGAATGTCCAATTTATTCTGTGTATCCCAACAAAGGAAACCCTAATGTACGAAGAGATCTGAACCGACTGATACTGCCACTTACTCCAACTGTCTCAGAGGCTGTACATATTCTATGGACAAATCATAGGGAGGATATTCCAAATAAGCATTGGGTACCCAACCATTTTGTCTCAGTAGCGCCCTTCACAAAAAGGTGTTTAAGAAGTACAAACACTACACATGACGTATCAGAACCCAAGGATGACTCATCAGTCAAAAGTAGAGCCGGAACAAATTTGAATAATATCGAGAAACTTCAATCTGAGTGTGTTTCTGAAATTAAAGACGGAAACGGAACTCAAGATGTGAAAAAACAGAGCCAGCAAGGTAAGGTGGAATACAGTGTAGAAAGCCCTACTAAAATGAAAGATGACAAATGTCTGAATGATGTTATTAACCCAAAAAAAAATAATAGATAATCAGGTTAACACTGACTGCCAAGAAAACAGTGAAAAAATAGAAGATTCAACCACATCCAAAACCGAAGTTGATCCTTGCAGGATTCACGAAAAAGAATCTAATGGAAAAGATGCAGAAGTAGTTAACAAAATGAATACAGATGAAGCTAATGAGTATGGACTTAATTCATATTCTAAGTCGGATGAACAGAGTTCAGATGAAAGACCAAGTATGAATGATGAAAATAACAATCAAATGAATCAAAGTAAAAGCACTGAGGGTAAAGGTTTCAGTGTGCCAGGGATAAGGGAATTATTAAATAAATATGTATTTGTAATTTTTTATGGTAGACCTTACCCTGGCTATGTCACAGATATTGATGAAACAGAAATGGAAATTTCATGTATGCATCAAGTGGGTAAAAAGCGAGCCAACTGTTTTTTCTGGCCAAAAAAATTGAAAGATATTTTATGGTACAAATATGAACAAATCATTACCATAATTCCAGAGACAACACCTATTCCAAAAACTAATCATTTAAAAGTAGATGAGAAAATGTGGGAAGAAGTGTCAAATTCCTTAAATAAATGACTGCTGACTAAATTGTTAAAACACTAGTTGTTTAGAACAGCTGTTTTTCTTGGACATTGTTTAGACTTCTTTGTTGCTTTTTATTTAAATTGTCGTTTTCCAGGGAGGATATCCTTGTATTTATACCGCACATTTAGATCAGTTCACTGCAATGAATTAGTAATCAACTCTTGCTCAAAACTGTATTGAATTTGACAGTACCTTTCATGTTGACTTTCATATAAATTTTTAATTCCTATATATGGACGCAAATTATTCACACAAGATCTAATTCGGAGTAAGGTGTTTCTACTTAAAGTTTAACTTGATATCTCAAAAGTATCGCATATGTTTTGTTACGTTACTGCATTAGTAACCTCTAATCTTCATAAATTCATACATTATTTTTTGATAGCGCAACTAGACTTTTGCTCGTTTACAGCATTTAGTTCAAAACATTTCTTTTCCATCAAATAGGTGGACATTTCAAACAGCAGATTTAAGCTAGCAATTTTTGTATATCTTCTTTTTTTCTTACAGTGATAGAAAATGTCCATGCAGTAACAATTTAGTTTTGTACAAATAAAGAGATAATTTCTATTTCAGGTGTTCATTTCGAAAATGGATATGATGATTGTATTTTATTCCTGCCATTTTTAGTTTTATTAAAACTATACCATTGAATTATAACTCAGAGAAAAATATATCATAATTATGTGTCTATGCGAGAATAATTCTTTGTATTTGCAATAACGCATATTTAAAGTATTTGCTAGTTGTGGTCTCTTCTGAGCATTGAGTACAGCAATTTGAAAAACATTAAACTCTACTTTCCTGTTAATAATATAGTTACTTTATTGATCCTCTTTCATAGTGTAAAATCTTACATAGCTGGAAAACTGCTCCATGTCTTTGCAATAACATTAATAGTCTGTGCGGTAACAGAAAATACACTAGGTGTTGTGTGGATATATATATATATATATGTGATAGTTAATTTTTTCCACTACAGTTCATTTCATTATTTTTACTGTTGATACTATGTTTGTATCTTGTTCTTGTTCAATACGTTCAATAAAAAATTGTGAAATCACAGATATTTGTCAAATATTTCTCTGCAGTAACAACAAATGTCTTTGGAGTAACAAAATAGCTCTACACAAAAGAAGACCCCAAACAATCTTTGTTTTTATGAATGGACTTGAGGGTTTCCATAGTATACTCTGCATGCTGTTGATATACTGGCACAGGAATAATATGGAATTTCAAGCTTTTTTTGAAGTCCAAGTTAAAAAAACTATTACATTTTATCTGGTTTTTAAGGAATGTGCATATATTGGCTTAACTCATTAATACCTGCAGCCATACCGCCGCTTAATTACTGGCATCAATTTTCCGATACATTCCTGAGCCACTTATCAATTTATCTGCTTCGTATGCCTGCGGATTTTCACTGATAATCAATAATCGATAAGATCTAGGAATCCTTTGATCAATATTAAGGACAAACATCTGTTTATAACAAATGAATAAAACTGAAATTTTCACATATGATACTACAATTTATGATCTATTCAATAATTTTAAATTTACTATTATTTTAATTTGCAAAACTGTTTCACAGGCCTACTGAAGTAACACGAATATGGAAAACTGCAATATTCAAGAAAGATTTGACATAGAAAAACAGCCACTATTTGATTATTTTATATTTATTCAAATATCATTTATTGCTAAACTTTAGAGCAAATGACATTATAAAAGAACAGAATTGTGCTTTATTTAATAAAATTGAAAATACTGAATCAGAAAGAAAGACCCTGCAATATAATAGAATGAGAAGATAAAACAGGCAATACCTAGAAATAACTTTCTAGTTTCGATATTTAGTGATGAGTATATTGAAAATACATGCTTAAATAATAAATATTTTGATTGTTTCGATCGCTTCAGGGTTTTATAAATCTTAAGTGTAAAATATTTCATTGGTTGTCTTTGACAGCAGTCCAATCGTAAGTAGTCTTACAAACGTAAAATCACGTCACGCGGCATACAGTACTATCAGGCAGATAGCGCATTTATACGATCCTCGACATACACGCCTGTTATCTTTTGACGGATAAATACGACATACGGTACTCGATAAGAGTTAAAATGAACGCATAAATGCAATCTGCGTCCTTAATGAGTTAAAAATAATTCAATAGGAAAATAACCAAAACATTCACTGTTAGTTTATGAGAACTTGTCTTAAGATGTATAATAAAAAAGATTTTTTTATAAAACTAAGGAAAAAATTATGATTTAAATGAATTAAAAACTTTTTACTGCAAAGACAACAGTTTGAAGAGCCCTATATGACATTTGCCCTTTGACCTTTATAGGATGAATTAAGCCTGCTCTCTTATTTATTTCAGTTCTACATATATACTACTGTCACTGCAAAGTAAAAAAAAATAAGTCTTGATTAGTTTCATATATTACTTTTTTGGTCATGCAAATTTCAACCAAAAAAAATATTGCCTCGTATACTTTGCGATGAAAATGTTAGTAAAACAAGAACTTAAACCAGTCTGCGCTGGTGTAACTTTGTACGTAGTGAAGAGAAAAAATGTGACCTTTTGGGATTTTGAAAAGAAATCAGGTACATTTTAAAGAGATGTTTTCAGTGAGGTATTGATGTATGCGGTGAAATGTATTAAGGCTTTTATGGATTCAGAATATATATATACGTCCCGGAATTTGCTTGGAGGTAAAGAAGGCTAACTTAATACCTTAATACTGTGTCAATATTATATAATAGAAGAAAACCCTACTGTATTACATCGCTCTCTTTTGATGTACAGCATGTTTGGTCTGTCAGAAGATGGTCTTAGAAATCGATTGTGTTCAGAGAACTTTCAAGTCAAACGCTGCTTGCCTGTCTGTCGGTAAAACGAAGCATATATGATTAGTGTAGGCTATAAGCCGAAAGATTGTGCACTTTTTAGAAGAGTTTTTGTTTTGTATTATTCTTGCCTATTATATCATAATATTACAATTCTGATGTAGAACCCATCGCTGCATGAAGTATTTAACAAAATATAGGCCGATTTTTATGAAACTTTACTAGTGGAGATTTTCATTTTACTTGTCATAACTTTTTTATTTTTTGTTTAATTCTAAAAATATTTTGTACAAATATTTGTCTTTTAGCTGCTGACGCGATAGATGTATTTATTTGGTGTTTGTTGCAAAATTACTGGAGTGTGTCGAACTTTATTGATTTCAGCAATTCTGCATGTAAAACATGTATACATTGACCTACTTTGTAAAAATTCATGTAAAGGATAAGGTTGGAGCTGTGCCAATTGGAATTGGTATAAAAGTGGATATAATGTCAATATATACGTAAGTAGATTGATCTGAAACTTTTTTAGTTGACAATTTCATTGCAATTTTCTCATACAATGTTCAGAAGCTTATGACAAAAACCATTGGACCGTGACAAATTGTATTCATTGCTAGTATGTCCGTATTCGTTTGTAAATATTGAAAAATACTTTTAAAAAAATGCAGATGATAGCCAATAAGACGTTCATATGAAATAAGGCAAAACGTCAAAGCGAGCTTGACGACTTTGTCACAAGGAAGCTATTTACTACTAAAAAAAGCGGCTCCAGGTTCTTGTGAAAGTATTCAAATAAGGAACGAAGGTAGTAATTCGCCGATTCTGCCTCTGTGGTCACACCGAAAGTAGTCCATGTTAGTATATAGTGCTATTTTCCCGCCTAGTAAATGTAATTTTCATGCCAGATATAAGCTGTACTGATACTTTATAGTAAAGAAGAATGTCTGTGGATGATGTAAAGCTACGTTAAGTTTTATCGTTCCATGTCTGTGTAGAACCTGCTGGGTAGAATGAAAATGCATGTAGGTACCTGCTGATGTCTTCCTACGCAATATTATTGTTTTATCATGTATTTCAGTCACGTGACCATGGTTTCATTGCATTATGGAAAACCCAATATTTTTGTTATTTATTGTCTATAGACAGACCTTCAAGACAAAGGCTATCTCGCAAGAAGTGAAAGGCTGGACATGCTGACAAAAATGCTATGCATTGTCATTTTACATTGAAAATAGTAGCAGAGACATTCATTACATTCTAACCTATAAAGAAAAATCAAACCGTTGCCATTTTTTACAGATACGAAGGTAGTAATTTGCTAGATGTGTCCCCGGAGAGCCGATTACACCGTGGCGTTATTTGCCACCCGTCGCGTTTGTGGCATCCTTTTCCAATTTCTTTCTAGAATATTTCTTTAAAAATGTTATCATTTTTTCATCTAGCTGGAAACTTTGATAAGTAATTGATAAGTAACTTTGAGCAACTGGATGACGTTATATTATTATTATTATTATTATTACACAGAGCGATCTGACCAGAGGGATAGAGTGAAAAAAGGCCCCCAGAACAGAGAGAGAGACTGAAATCCCTTTTAGATACAGGCCTGTCCGGCTAACTTAGCATAGCTCTTTGCGAATAGACAGAAAGTTTTAGAATCCATCAAATGTATGAAAGTTTTTCTGTTACTCGAGCTCTCTGTTAAATACGAATTTAAAGTATCTTTCTGTTGCGTTCTATGTATCTTTATCAGTGTCTTATTCTCTCGTTGGGCGCATACCAAAACAACACACACACTTTCAAAATTTTATTATGGTGTGTTGGCGTGTGTGCCAGAACGACACAAAGAAACGTGTTGCATAAACCGCGCTCAAGCCAATGCAACATCACGAAATATCTTAAATTAGCTATAGATAAACCAACGACAGCATTTACACCTGACGACATACTGAAATTATTACGTATATCGCAGAATATTTGAAGACAAATTTCAGATGTTATCATCGACGAAATGAAATTGTTTAACGGGCTGAATACAAAAAAGACAAGTTTTAAATGAAAAGGTATACATCAGATGACATTTTCGCGGCAATGCTTTTCACATGTTTTAATCATGTTTTTTTTATATAAAAGTATAGGTTATAGATCATTTATTGACATTCTAATGCAATTAAGTTTGCCAAAACGGAGCGCAGCGTAGTGAAGGCAAAACTGAATGCATTAGAATGTCAATAAGTGGATCTATAACCGACTTGTAGTTAAAATGCCCCTTTTTGTCAACATCTCCGTCTCACATAAGGAACCCTTCTTTGAAATTACCTTTAATCAGTAGAAAGATATCTTTTTAAATTTGAAAATTTGTACATAGTGACTTTTTACAATATCTTATTCAAATCGGTTTCTGTTTTATTTTGCAAAGGTGACTTCGTAGAAAACAGTTTAAGATTTGAATTTGAATTTCCCTGGGAGGTTTGGCCAACATTGTCTGTACACAAAATCATGCGGCTGACGTAGATCTAATTATAGATACAGTAGACGACTCACTTATCGAGTAGTTTATAGAACACAATATTACATTCTTATCCAATGAAAATATGATATGCAGGTTTAACGTTGGGCACTCTGGTTTATTTTAGATCATAAGAGGTTAATTGACCTCCGGTTTACATTTGAATTTAATGAACAATATAGGACAATTTGGATATATATAAATAGCAACAATAGTGCACTTCCAGGTCAATGCTGTATTTAAATCGTGGAGGTAATACAAAGAGTGAAAGGCGCAGAAAGGTAAAACTTGAACTACAAAAGTACAGCTTGCATTATAAAGATAAAAGAAGAAAGAACAACACAATTTGATATTATATTAATATAGACATACTGTTTCTTGAATGCAGTCCCTGTTTTGGCAGTTGCTCCGCCTCCCTGAATGTGGGAAATCCATAGTAGGCGGAACAATGAATACTCGTTAATTTTGTACCACTTCAAGATTAAGTGGAACTTTTTTTTCAGTTATGAAATAATATGAATATAAGTTTGTTACATTGGCTTGCCATTGGATGAACAAGATGTTTGAACTATAAGGTAAGGGTAAAGGTCTTGTTTATCATAGTGTCTTCTCTTTTGACAGGGCCAGCCAATTTGGTTTATGAGACACCTTTATTGTGCGTACCTATTACCTCCCAACTCCTTCCACTATACCAGGCGCCATGCGGATAGAAGTCCGTAACCATTCATTTAACTAGCTCGCGGCTCACGAACCGGCCTTTTCGGACAAACATTCCCCGGACGACTGCTCCCTATGGGGCTCGAACCTTCGACCTCCCGATCCCGAGGCGAACGCCTTAACCATCGGGCCACGGTGACCGGTTATAAGTGACGATAACATATAAAGAACATGAAAATGTGAATAAATGCAAGGGCCATAACTCCCCACTAATCACCTGACAACTCCTTTTGAAGATTCTCATTGACACTTGTTTTTAAATTTAGCTCAATATTTGCATGCATGGTGACAAATGTTTTGACATCTTCTTTTATAACAGGACATTTTAGACTTTGCGTTTGCGGATACTACAGGATTATTTTTGCCTTTGACTCCTGATTAACTTGAATTTCAAATATCACGTGTATAATATTACTTTGTTTAATGGCTAAATCTTATTAAAATCATGTCCTGCAAACGAAAAGCTTACATTAAGGGAACATCTTAAAGCTTTTGTAATGATGACAAGCTTATGGCTAATAATTATGTTTATATAATTGATTGCCCTTTATTCACATCTGACCTTGATCTGAAGGTTTAAACTTGTTCTTGACCCTGAGGACAAATTGTTGGATATTTCTGAAGGAAAGAAAACTGAAATAATGGTGCTGAAGGCAAGAATCTGATATTATGTCTCAGACATTGACAGCCTAATGACAATGTATAGAGACCGAAACTATTGGGACATTGTGCATTGAAAGTTTGACATACTGACTTCAAATCAAAATTAAGGCTCATTTACCAGTCATAATTGACCTGTAGATCAAATTTGATTTTAGACCAAAGCATTCTCTTGTTATTTGACAAAATATTTTACTGTTCTAGGTCAATGTGACATTTTACTTTTGATCTACTGATCTCAAAATCAACAGGGGTCATCTGCTGGTCATTATCAATCACCCTATCAAGTTTCGTGATTCTAGGCCTAAACGTTCTCAAGTCATTCAGAATCGGTTCAACTGTTCCGGATCGCTGTGACCTACACCTTTGACCTACTTGTCTTAAATTTAATAGTAGTCATTTGTTTGTCATGATCAACCACCCGATACAGTTTTGTGATTCTAGAACTAAGGGTTCTGAAGTTATCTTCAAGAAACTGTTTGACTGTTCTGAATCATTGTGATCTTGACCTGCTGATCTCAAAATCGACAGAGATCATCTGCTGGTCATGACCAACCTCCTTATCAACTTTCAGATCCTAGGCCCAAACATCCTTGAGATATCATCTGGAAACGGTATACCTGTTCTTTGTCAATGTGACCTTGACCTTTGACCTACTGACCTCAAAATCAGTAGGGGGCATTTGCTGGTCATGATCAACCTTTCTATTAAGTTTTGTGATTATAGGTCAAAGCATTTACAAGTAATCGTCCAGAAACTGTTTAAATGTTCCAGGTCACTGTGATCTTGACCTTTGACCTATTGATCTCAAAATCGATAGAGGTCATTTGCTGGTCATGACCAGTCTCCTTAACAACTTTCATAATCCTATGCCCAAGCATTCTTGAGTTATCATCTGGAAACTGTAGACCTGTTCTTCGTCAATGTGACCTTGACCTTTGACCTACTGACCTCAAAATCAATAGAAGTCATTTGCTGGTCATGATCAATCGTTTTGTTAAGTTTCAAGATTCTAGGACCAAGCGTTTCCAAATTATCGTCCAGAAACTGTTTAAATGTTCCCGGTCACTGTGACCTTGACCTTTGACCTACTGACCTCAAAATCAATAAAAATCAATTTGCCGGTTATGAACAACTTCCCTATCAAATTTCATGATCCTAGGTTTAAGCGTTCTTGAGTTATCATCCGGAAATTGATTGGTCAACATATTAAAAGACCGACAGACAGAACGGCCGACTTCTGAAAAACAATATACTCCTCCTTCTTAGAACGGGGGCATAAAAATAGGGTTTCACAACTAATTAGCATGTCTTTTACTACTTACAACAGCATTTTTGGAAAGATAGCTGAACAAAACTATTCAAAAATGAAACTTTAAATGTACCATTATAAGTGTTGTCCGATTTTTCTATAATTTTACAAAGTAAAGGGCCGTAACTCTCATATATGCTCATCTATTTCGTTTCTTAGCACCCAGACTGATTAATAATTTCCTCCGACATACATTTCGCATAAAATGATGGGACATTTGTATTTCATAAAAAGTATATGGTGGGTGTTGTATACTAATACCTTTTTAAAATGATTTCAAGGGGCATAACTCTGACGCTTATTATTTACCATAAAAGGCTTGGTAGAGGTGGGTTCTACATCTAAAATGTTTCGTTATAGATAATAGTATTGTATCAGATAAAGATCCAAACTCTTCTAAAAAGTGCACAATTCGGCCATATTTTCAGCCTTATAGCCTACACTAGATGGCGAACTTAAGCCTTTTATACATAAAGCACAGACCAGTATAGAACAAATATATACATTGAAAATGCATGTGTTACCGTCGTTTTTTTTTTATTCCCTTCATGTTTTTCTACCTTTTCATAGAAAAGAAGTTTGAAGACATCAAGCTTCTGCTGTTCGAAGGATTCCTGCTCGGATGTGAAAAGATTTTGTTGGATTAGAATGTGCACGAACTGGTCATTATACTTACTTGTTTAGTCTAGTTCAGATTTCGAAAAATGATAAGAGTGCAAGCATTTTACTAGTATTTGGTCTCTTGCACTGTATTAGCATAATTCAGATATGCCGAGTTCAAGAAAAACATGTTGACCTTCTGGGAAATAATTTTATAAGTTAAATGGCGGAAGACAAAATGGCTGCCAAATTAAGATATTTTTGAATGCAAATATGTTAATATCATTTCAGAATTAACCAGAATTTTGCAGTACATTTTTACACTAATGGCATAGTTATAACTTGATTTGTAACGTAGTATAGAGGCATGGTGGTTTCCTTGCGTTTCGTAAATCCTTTTACTATTTTTGCGCATTTTTAACTAAATAATCATATTATGTTAATAAAATTTCATAATGATTTTTTACGAATCTCAAATGAATATGAAAAGTACCCAAGTACATTCTTTTTCAATTTCATCTCAAACTCCAAATGATGAACAAGTATAATTTCTTGTTTTTAAAACCAAAAAAGCTTGTATTTTATAAGCACTATGTGTGAAAATACAGGTCTTACTGTTAGCGGCATCACATCATTCTCCGCGTGTCATTGTAGTGCTAGTCCTTGCATATGATCTCGCGACAACCCATTGTAGAAGTTCGACATCCTGTCTGCGGCGCCATAAACGTGCGTTGTAACGTAGTATAGAGGCATGGTGGTGCACCTGAAGTTTTTTTAAACACAACACCATTATGACAGTTCTAACATTTTTATTTCTTATGAGAGCAATGTCACTTACTTATGAATGTTCAGTCGAATTTCAAAAATATTTATAATCAATGTTCATTTAGCCTTTTAACACAGTTCTATTTACTGCATTGTTAACAACATTTCTTAATTATAAATGTATTCCAAACAAGCTTTTAACAATGCTTATGGAGAGTGGGACCATATGTCCCTAGCCTGTCACCTGGGCTGTTCCCACGGTCACAGAGTATATTGAGTTTATATAGGATTAACAGAAAACACAGCAGACACATTATCTAACTTCCTGATCACTTAAGGATACGTAGAAAAGAATTCACTGATGTGTACAAGTTCAACAAGCTTTAAGCTACTGAAAAAGTTTTGTCAGACTATAAAATGTAAAGTTTTTATCTTAATTATCCTAAAAAAATACCAAATAGAATATTATAAGCCTAGGCATTACATTATAGAACAAATAACACTTTTCAAAGATAAAGTGCTTTTATTGTTAATGTTTGTCTACTTATGGGTAATAAAGATATCTAAAAAAAATACTATTATATATTTCGCCAAAATAAATCGGTTACTAAATAAGTCATGTTGGATATCATTGCGAAGCCAGGTTACAACAACACAGAAGCTAAATCAATAATTTGTCATCATATAACTATTTTGAAATAAAGTTCATCTGTTATTTTACTACCTCGAGTTCAAAAGCTGGTAATACTTTGAACACAACAGCCCGGTCATTTAACAATTACCTCTGAATTTCTTACACCCAAAGGTTGATTTGAAAACTTGAGGATTAAGGTGTCACATGTAATAAGAACGGGCCTAAAGACGTATCTGTGGGTTTTTATATAGGCAAAGAAGGAAAATTTTAACTAGCGAAGAAAATTTTCTTAAACTTTGCATAATCATTGGGCATCCTATGAGAAACTGATTTATGAGAAAAAATGGGGGTCCCGTGCTATGTTTTGAATTATCTGCCCCTGAGTATGAGTTTTTTGCTCTTTTAGATCATTTTCAAGGGCAAATAACTCAAGGTAATGGTTAGTTACACTATTTTTGGTTTCCAATTAGTGTTTACTTTTCTTTCTGTAACGGTACAAAATTTACAGAAATTATATGTGACGGATTTTATTCTATAGTCGCTAACGCAAACAAATAGAATTCTTCAAATTATGCCCTTTCTTCAAGAAAAGTGCAGTATGATTACTCATTGAAAGACAGAACAAAATATGTTGATAGAATAGTTAAAATCTTTGCATAATGACCGGAAATGTAATAACAAAAAATAATGTGAAATGAAATAAGGTATCCGTATGCTAGATTTTGAGTTATCTACCCTTGAAAATGACATAAAAGAGCAAAATTCTCGCATTCAGGTGCAGATAACTCAAAAAGTAGCAGCGGGACCCCCAGTTTTTTTGCATACATTTGTTTCTAATATGATACTCTATGATCATGCAAAGTTTAAGAAAATTCTCTCCGCTAGTTAAAATTTTCCTTCTTTGCCTGTATAAAAACCTACAGATACTTCTTTAAGTGTGTCATTTGCCACTTTCTATCCAATGTCGGTTGGGACAGAAGGTCAAACAAAATTATAGAATTGTTGCTTGATTCAATAGCAGAGCTTGATAACGAGATGTGATGTGATATGTGCTTGCATCGCTGGTCCTGGCATGTGAGCACATGGGCATGTGTTCAGGACTTGTAGACGTGCCAAACATAACATTTCGAGCACTGCCATCACTAATAAGATTTTGAATAAACGTATTAAAAAAATATATTCACAGATCTTCAGTATTTCATCAGACAGTTGTTCTTGTAAAAACAATCAGATTTGTTTACAGATTATGACGCTGTGTCATTGCCAGTGATCAGATATTAATGATCACACTATGGTGACATAAATGTATTTTCTTTTTTGTTCTGTTCTAGTTTGCATCCAAACTGTTGCATTTGTTTTCTGCATGTGACATAGGAAGATCAAAATAATCAATATCTGTGGCAGACACTACAACAATGTTATAGTTTGACGGTTTAAATGCACAGCATGGAGACGGACTCTTGTCTCAGCTTCCGCATGTTTAGCCTTTAATACTCATATAATTGCTTCCATGTAATGTGTTTCCATTAGGGGCTTGCAGGATCAGTTCTTTTATTTGTAGGAAGTGCTAAAATGAACGACCCTTTTTCATAACGTCGCCACTGATTTCTTACTCGTATTTTAGAGTTTGTTTTAGAAATGAAAAATGGAACTGGCAGCACCTCATGCTTTTGTATTTCCTCCATATTTACATTCCTGTCTGCCCGTCCGCTTAATGCAATAGAGCAAACGCAGATCTACAGACAGGCGTATGTTTTCCGTGACGGTTAGATAAAAAACATTGTACCTGAAATAATTTGTCCTCCATTTCTGATTCATGTGGTGAAGTTTTCAGTTACTTGCGCGGAACATTGTTGTACTGGTTAACTGACCACCGTTACGTAACAGAAAAGACTGTTAAAAACGGCGTTTAGCCCAAAACAAAACAAAACATTATCCCTGTCTGCCTTGTACGCAGTCACATAATTCCACAATTAATATTGTTGGACTAAAGACAAAAATGTTTCTGATTCAATATACTAATAAAACATTTTGGATTGTTTACCGGTCATTACCTAAAACCAATATTAGCGGTCCTTCGTATGTCGGGCAATAAACTGTACTTTAACCGGCAAGCCATTCAAAAAGTGTATCGCCATAACTTATCAATACTCTCACGACATGTCCCTCATTAGTACTGTTACACACTTACTTCTAAAATGTACTATTATGACCAAATAGTTATATTCATATTCTTATGAACTAATACAGATATTTGATACATATACTCAAGAACTGTAAGAACTCCCTATCAATGCATTTGGAAAATTATCATCAAAGAAAATTTTTGTTGTGTATATATTTATGAAATATGTAAAATAAATAAGGGTATTAATGTTGCAGTCTGGCAGCTAAACCAAGCGCGATCTTATCTCATGAAGTTCAATTTCGGGTATTTTTTATTTGGTTATACACAGATTCGGTTCTCAGCGCTATATAACTGTATCAAATGTCAATTTAAGTTCATGTACTGTTAAAAGATAAAGAAAATGACCAGATTGTCAAGTGATAGAAGGACGATTTGAATTTTACGTTACAACACGCCAATACAGGTGCCGTTTCAACGTTTTCGTGGTGCTGTAAAACAAGGAAACCTAGAGCCGAAGCCTGTTTCTTGTAATTTTGCAATACCATTTTTTGTAATAACTCTCCTATACCGATATAAGTGTTTGACATTTTTGTTTTACTGCGTTTCAAGAAGAATAAAAGTCAATACTGACTTTTAAACATAGATCTTTAATTTAACTAGAATGTGTCTGTAGGGCACAGGATGTGCCCGCACTGGTACATTTGTCACAAATAAGGGGCAATTATTCAAATGTTTGCGGTCATAAGGGGGTATAGCCTTAACAAACATTTTATGAATATGATTCATTGTTCTAGGCCATATACTTTTTGGGCTATGAGCATCACAAACAAAAAAAATCACTATTTTGGCTATTTCCATGGCCATAATTATGTAATAAGCGCTAAGATTCTCAAGAAGAATGCCAAGTGTGCAAGGTCACATCATAATAAAGACTCAAGCAAGGTTTCATGAATTTAGGTAAAATACTTTTTTAGCTAGGCACATTATTAGGCGAAAATGACATTTTTTACTATTTAGGGGCCATAACTTAAAAAATAGGTGTTGGAGCCAGCCAAAAAATAAAACGTGTGCAACTTTATATCATGATAAAGACTCATGCAAGTATTTATCATATACGTTTGAGCTAGGTGCGTCACAAGGTGAAAATGTGCATTTTTTTAATATTTCAGGGCTATAACTCTGAAAATAAAGGACAGAGGCAGTCAAAAAGTAGGGGGTGCGCGAGTTCATATCTTAATAAAGACTCATACAAGGTTTCATCAATTTATACCAAACACTTTTTGAGCTAGGCGCGTCACGAACTTCGGACGGACGGACGCACGCACGGACGCATGAGCGGACGCACGGACAATACCAATTCTTTATGCCCCCACCACTCATGGAGGGCACAATAAAAGTTGTGAAATTTTAATATGTGTTTGTATTCGGCTTCAACATGTAATAACATCTAATTTCTATAAATACGTGCTGTCAATTTTGTACAACATAAATTATAGCACGAGTTACACGTGTACAAGGGATAATGACCACGCTTCAAGTACCAAAATGAAACCACGATCGGATCAGATTTATTGAATATGCTACAATATCAGCAATCAAATAGGCAAAGACATATTTTATGCATTAGTGTGAAAAGAAACAAAACAAAGAAAACATACATTTAAATGTTAGTTAATTTAATGAAAACTGTTGTCTTCGTAACCGTAAGGACGTAACATAAAAAAAAGGTTATAATAGACAAAGAATCTTCATTTAAGTGGTGTCATTTCAATACATTATACAATAAACAATCTAAACGTTCAAAAACCAGCCAAAAATGGTTATATAATTTTGAAAAAGATACCCAGGACATGGCTGATCCAATATTTATATAATATCAATATTGATGAGCATATATTAGAATCAGAGTAATATTTTCTCTGATTCTAATATATGCTCACCAATATTGATGTTCGATTGTCCAGTTTCAGACAATATAGACCCGGAAAACAAGATATATTTCATACGTGAATACACATGAAATTGACAACTGACACTAATATAGAGAATTAATGTCTAATTCAATATGCATCACTTGAAAGACATGCATTTATCATAAATAAGCTGTAAGGAAATATACTTTTTACTGAAGGTATTAGCTATTTGGCGCCTATAATCACATAGTTAAAGTAATAATTTAAAAATTGCGACAGAGCATTTTGAGTATTCTTGACCATGCAACGATAGATTACGATTTAAGGGTACTTGATATTAGCTGTACTATATAAGTAAAACTGAATTATGAATTTTTCGGGAACTTTTTAAAATACAACTTAAAAAGCGCAGCACGAATATACAAAATAGTCGTGCTAATGCTTTTAGGATAAAGTTATCATGTCATTGCAGCATCCGTTAGGCATCTGTCATCCTTATACTAACTACAAAACCTTCTTTGGATGCTTATTTTGAATTTGACAAACTTTCGAATGGTACATAATACTGTTAGCCTAATATTTTCTCTTACTTTTAAAATTAATCGGAAAAGTATCAATAAAGTGTTTGCATTTCAAAGTCATAGAAAACTGTCTAGAAATTATCATGTGAAACAAAATGTTCAGACCAAAACCACTGACCTTGTTTCTTATTACAGATTGTCTTGTTTGTTTTTATTTTTTATAGTTTTATGACTAAATTTAAGTCCTAAACAAGAACCAATGCGATTCTTAACTCCCCTTCCATTTCAAAAGAAGTTATTCCTCCGGCTCAGACATTTGTGTAATCTCACTCATACTGTGGGCAAATCTTAAACAGAGCTGTTGGTTTTGATTACATCAAACAAATCGTCCTCAAAGAACTCCGTTGTCAAATAGCATCTATCCTCATTATTCTTATCCCAAATTATCTTGACTCTGGTACTTTGCATTCAGATTGGACAAAACGAAGTCCCGCCCATTTATACAAGAAAGGACCTCAGATACCAACTATATTCCTATAAAATTAACTTGTATTATTTGCAATCTGACAAAACATATTATTCATCTAATATTTCCTCCGTATTTATTAGGTACGACTTTCTATATAAACTGCAACATGGATCGGAGCGTCGCTCATGGGAAGGGCAACTCTTTCAATTAGTTGATGAACTAGTCTAAGCCATAACGATTGTTGCAGGCCAGAAGTTAAACCTTATTCTTCTAGATTTTAGGATGGCTTTTGAAAAATATGTCACACTTAACTACTTTACAAACTTCCAAAGCATGACATCAAAGGCTTCACTCTTTACTGGATAAGCATTTTTAATAGGCAGAACTCAGCTTGTTGTTCTTGAAGGTGAGAAATCTTTTTACGTTTTCAACCTGTGCCCCAGGCGTTTGTCCTTCTTTCTTCAAAAATATATTGATGACTTACATGATAATGTAAAATCGTAGGTCTGAATTTTTGCTGATGATACAGGTGTCTATTTTACTATTAATAACACAACTCAACTTATTGCAATAAATAACAACATGATCTTGATACTCTACCGAAATGGTAAAATAAATGGAAAATGCAAAATCACGTAAAATTTCAGGGGCATACATACAATACAACATGACACCAGTGCTACTAATATTAAGGACCACATTTGGGAATGGATCACCGGAGAATATAATGAAAATAATTTTACGAGTATTGCAAGTTAACCTGAACATTACTGTTACAGTTACTGTGTTTATTGATGGCACCTTTTTAATGAAGATATTTTTTTATCGTTTTTAGCGATATGTTCCCTTAAGTTCATGCAGTGGGTTTTAAATTTCGAATAGCCTTATAAAGAAAGCATACAATGACGCTGTAAATATTACCTGACCGTCTTTGCAATCAGAGGGAAAGTTAAAAATATAAAATTATTTTTTTGTGGTGTACGGTTTTATTGCCCCCTATAAAGAGCCATATACATGCTCAAATTGCCAGGGGCGTGATTCAATAAAAGAAGCGTCCTGCAGAATAACCAACAAATGCATTTTGATCAATTTAAGTTCCCTTTTAAATATCATATATTATTGACTTGGAGTACAAAGAATCAGCTTCTTTGTTTTGTGAAAATAACGAAAATCTGAACAATAAGACGATAAAAGAAATTTCGACTTGGTATAAAACAACTTTTTGGAGAAAAAAAACTTGTTGAACTGAAAATGAATTCGAAATAAAAGCTGTAGATATTGTGTCCCGTCCAACTTTTTCCCCTTTTCAAATATCAGCTGTAGTGCAGAAGACATTGCTATTTATTGTAAGAGTAATAAAATTTTACATATGAGTTTGAATTATGATTATCCATTTAGGTTTAGGCGAACATAATGTTTTTTATAAAGTTTATTTCCAGTTGTTATCACTTTTACTTGTTCACTGAACGATTAAAAAGGTATAGTGGAACCTGTCTAATCCGAACATGTTCGGACCAGAAAAAAAGTTCGGATTGGAGGGGTTTTCGGATTAGAGACGTTTCTATTTTAGAACGAAAAATTATGCTAATTGTTAAAAATAATGTGTAGATTCATCCCTTTGTGAACTGACTCAATGTCACTTGTAAACAAATTTCCCCCACTCTTACATTCCCAAAAGTAGCTAATAGGAGAATATTTTACTTGTCCGGTTATTGTAATGAATACTAATGATCAGATTTAGTGCCACTTTCAGTGAATAAATTTGCTGCTTTAAATGAACAAATTGCACAAAAATATGCGAGGAAGGTACAGATTAATAAGAATCTATTATATTGGCAGTACTTGCATATATGTCTATTCTTACAAATTTCTGTTCAAACAAAGTACTTGTACTTGCTTCTTTGACACCTGTGCTTATTGCAAGCACCTACAAAGCAAAAATCTATACATGACTTTTGATTATCAGTGTTGGGACCTATTGCTGTTGAAACCTTTATAAAGAGTAATAGTTAAAACTGTAAACATTCTCAAAAAATGTCAAAAGTGAGCAAGATTTACATCAGATACATTGACTAAGGTTCGGATTAGAAGGGTAGATTTTAATGTAATTAGATATAAAAATCACAAAAGTCTGTTCGGTTTTCGGAGTAGAGAGGTTTCGGATAACAAGGGTATTTTGCAATAGAGAATGAATAAGAAAAAATGGGACCAAATAATTTGTTCAGTTTAGAGAGGTTTTCGGATTAGAGGGGTTCTGATTAGGGAGGTTTCCTAGGTATAACCTAATGTCACAAAAAAAGGTATTCCCTAATCCGTTTTCTAATAAACTGACTGGTAAAGGAGCGTAACCCCGTAAGGCTTTGGTGGAAAGCGTCAAATCGCAGTATATGCCCTTTGTTACCGATTTTGCCGTTAAGCTGATGAGGTCAAAAGTTAGATATGCTACGGATTTTTTCTGCCAGCTGTTATTTGCTTTTGAAATAGAAGCCGTTCTTTTGACAGAATTGATGTAGGCATATAATACTCTATAAAGTAAATGTTATAATATACTGACACTACATATATAGTTAGAATAATATATATTCGTAAGAACAATACACATTTTTTAACAGTATACATAACATCAGCAATTTGTGTTGTGCAGTAAATCTCCTTAGAAATACCAATTACTTGTCTATATGATATGTTTATTGTAAAACTTTTAAAATAACTACTTAACCAAACAGATACCGCTACGCTTCACACGCTTAAACGCAACTCTACACGGTATATTTGCTAGATTTCTTAGAAGTCGAACATTTGCGGTGTTAATGGAATTTTAGGTTTTTATTGGAATCCTTAATGGAACAAAACAGATTAACACCAGAGTTCTCATATAAATTAGAGCAATTCCTATGCACGTGGTCCTTTGCAGTTACACAAGAAGTCAAAGGAAGAGAAATACTTTTTGTAGTACATAACGTTTAATAAGCAATGAATCAAGCTTGACAAGGGGTTATTTAGGGATCCAATATAGAGTAGGGAGCTTCAACTGAATGCTAACAAGTCTAACAAAATTATATCTTATGTTGATGTATATGATAGTCCATATTAATCTCATCTCATGGCGATAATTGATACTTTTCCGTATGTTTCAATTCATTTTATAATATATCAGTGTACTAAATGCGTCATATAATAATTATATTGTTAGAATGGAACATAGACATTACCACGACAACCTTTCTTTAAATTTCAAAATGAGAACTTTGGTTTAGGAGGTGAAAATGAAATGTATGATAGCATATTATGAGAAATTGTATAATTTAAAACTGGACTTAGTATTCTTTTTCATTTAGTTAGGGCGCTTGGGGTCTGGGGTCTGCATTTATATATCAGAGAGAAATGTTTCAAAGTTTATACACAAAGGATTTCAATATTTTGGACCTTTTGAGAAAATCTTCCGGATTCTTTTTCATCAAT
The DNA here is from genome assembly GCF_021730395.1 of Mercenaria mercenaria. Classification (NCBI taxonomy): domain Eukaryota; kingdom Metazoa; phylum Mollusca; class Bivalvia; order Venerida; family Veneridae; genus Mercenaria; species Mercenaria mercenaria. The sequence continues at coordinate 47,662 of NW_026460225.1, read as the reverse complement.
GATTTTAAGAATACGTAGATAGAAAAATACGAATTTAATCCGTACTATGGAGTGAGACTGATTTTGTGTGTAGCCCTCGTTATATTACGACATTGTATTTGTTATACAATGTATCCACCACTATTGTGTTGTCTTTGTTATTTATCTGCGATGTCATATGCATTTGTCTGTCTAACTGTTGTATTTGCTGTGACAGGATGGACGTACCGGGGACAATAACTATCAGAACAAATCAACACCCTTTACAATATTTACAAATTTATTTACATAAAATGATTACTAACAATGTATAAATGAAAACTGAAAACAAAATCTTATTATAAGAAAGAAAGAAAGAAAATCTGAGCTCAGTATCTCTAGATATAAAGTTCTAACACTGACAATTCCGTTTTAACGTGACGTGGCACAGTTGTTTCCGTTAATTTCGAACGTAAAGTAGCACAAAAATACAACATATCTTCAAGTAAAGTCCTTTTAAACCGTAAATACGTTGACTCCGTTTTGGCTCCCTATGATGGTAGGTGATTAGATCCCTAAGCTGACTTCAGTGGATCACAAAAGTCATCGTCTTTGCAGTTTACTGCACAACCATGGGACGAAAGCTCTGCTCTGGGAAAATCACATCCAAGCGGGTGAAGACAAGTGAACCGCGGGTATTGTACTTCCGGGTCGTGACATCGTCACCAGGTAAAAGTCGTCTTGTGGAAGAAGCTAAAATATATAACATATGGTAAGCACCATAGCAAAAAAAATAAGTCAGGGCATAAAACTGTTCCTTTGGGTACACCAAACCTCCTTAGGCTCCCATAAATAATACGTGCTACTTATACAAAATATATGTGCTACTAAGTTCATACGTCACTGATTACTTCCATTATTACTAAAATTAATTACTTAAAAGTCTAAAGTAAAAGTATGGAAAAGTTTATGATGCAAAATTATAGATACGGAAATGATAAACTGCAGCTAGTATTTACAACTACAAATTAGCACAATGCAATGCGAAAAAAAGAACGTTATTCAAAAGCTAGCACGAATATAACATCAAATGCAATACCACAAAACGGATACCGTTTAGATGTGCTATAGACTGGCACACAATAATTTCAAATTACAATAACATATTACATACATGGTACTAGACTTGCCACGTAGATTTAACATTACAATGCAATGCAGTGTCGGCGTTCCATAACAACGAAATGTTTGACATATTTTTTTTTTTTTTAAAAACTTTCCAATTATCATGTTACACAAATTCCAGTACAAATCTTACAGCTTATAGAAACGAAACATTTTAGACTCCTCTTTCGAAATAATTTACGAAGTCTGAAAAATTTAATAAATTATCCTGACATACCGAAACTAGCCAAAATCACATGCCGAAAAGTAAATCTATTACAGAATTCTGTAGAATGACCAAAACTTTACTAAATAAAAGTCGTAATTCAAAACTCATACAGAAATCTAACAAATAAACTTCTTACCTCGGTCGAGCATAAATTATTACCAAGAAAAATCAATTTGACATAGATTCGTCAAATGTCGAAATGTTGTGTGCGCTAGGCATATCTAGCCCAGTCTATTTGTAGGGTAATGTCCCGCCAAATACTAAATTTCATAGGACTCACGACTAATGCGTGTACTCTGACTTTTTGTATTTCCACGGGATTCAGGATATAGCCGGGAAATCTGACTACTTTGGCGCGGATTTGAATAAAACAATTTAAGGCCCGTTATAGTGGTTTTGTGGATAAAATCATAAATTACTGAAGTTTATAAAATATCAACTTTCTTATTACTGAACCGAATTTAATAAAATTTACATGGAAATTTAAGTTAAGAAATACAGAAGAACATTAGAGGCATTTTATGCGTAAAATCAGACATTTACCTCAATAATCAAAAATTTACAAAACGATTATGCAATACCTGCATTCAAACTACAGATACAATGAGGCCCGTATGTCAGTTTGTGACATTTGCATAACTGTGTTATTGTTATTAGGGATGGTGCGCGATATGAAAGGAAGAAATCGTGAGTGAGAGGTCACTAAATTTCACGTGCCTCACTCCATATAATCTTTCTAAGCCCGCGAAATATCTAATTCCTGCCAAACTATATCACTTGGGCATGCATTCTCTAACTATTCTAAGTAAACGGACTGATTTCAGAACCAGTCCGATTGAAGTAAAATCTTTATATACATGTATATATATAAGTTTTGTAATTAATTTAGTCAATTGTAAAGTGAATACTTTGATACAGGATTCTGGTAATAATTGTTATATCGTTATTCTCAATTGCTTCTAAAGGATCTTTTACAGATTTTCTTGTTATTGTTACAGGCTCTTTAAATAATCTTTTACCACCACCATGAAGTTATAAACTATACATAGAACTCCTTAGGCTGTATCTTTTATACAAGTCTCCGGCCTCATTAATATCAACCCGTTATGGAATAATAACTTGCAGTTCATTTAAGTTCTTCCCAAGACATAAAAAGCTGGAAAGTCAACAAATAAATAAAATTAACAACAATTATAGTAAACTTCATATATTTTTACCTGATTATTTTAAAACTACTGTTACATTTATATTATCCTTTATTATACCTAGGCCATACATGAACGAATTTAAATCATCTATAAAGAGTAGTGAATGAAAATAAAACATGTAGTAAACAGTATGTTATGATTATGACAAAGAAACGTTGAAATAGGCATATGTCCGTTATGCTATATGAACATGATTCAGTCAAGAAATGAATGCAATAACCTTGATTTAATTCTTTGTTGTTGTTTTTTTTTTTCAATTTTATATCTATATTTCTATATAAAGTATAAATCACTGAATTCTCACAGGCCAGAATGAACAATAACTAGAAAAATACTACATAGGAATACTAGGCTAGTGAAATGGACTTCGAAAATGCTAACCCGAAGTTATGATCGTTCATGTCACACAAAATAATAAGTTTAAATTAAAAATAGAGCATATTGAACGCTGTATATATTTATTGCTAAAATTCAACTTGGAAACAAACCGCTATTCAGTGTAACAAATAGTAGCGCATAAAATGGTCCTGATGGTCACTTAAAACGTCAGTTAAAATCCTAGATTGCAGCTGAACTGAGTTGTGCAGAATACAGAGTTGTTTACAAAGTGATCAAAAGCAATCGATCGCTTTGATGGCAAAATCATTAAAACACGGCCAACACTTATAGTTTGTTAAGTAAAACAGCCATCGCCTGCTAAGCAGTGCAGTATGATGTGATTCGCAACCTTGGGTACAGGTAATTGTCGGTCAATACTAATATTTCTGGCGCTGATCGAAATATACTGTGCTGCTGCAAAACACATAAACTTTATAGTAGGATATTCTTTGTAGTATATAAGATGCTTTGTCATACATTTAAAATATTTAACCCGCTACCCTTTAACAACCGTTATTGTTCAAAAAAGCACAATAGCAATCGGGTTCACTGTTGTTCTGGTCCCTCAATGTGGTCCGACGTGAACTCCAAAATCTTTTTCAAAGTTAACAAAGCTATGATATCAGTGCAGTCATCCTTTATCAACTGTGACGAGTAATTCATCAGGGGAAAGATATACATTTCCGGAACACCAAATGTCTCTTTTGCCATCTTGACAACATCTTTAATGTGACTACAGGTGAAGACCTTATCTACACTTTCCATCACATGCGTACAAAGCCTATCAATCATTGTCAAAACGATCACACCAGGGATATCTAGAAATAAGAAAGATATGTAAATTATTATATATACTCGCTTTTAAAGTTTATTTAAGTTACCATGCAACCTCTAACGTCAATAATGTTAGGAATTTACATGAACATTAACTATTCACGGTGTATACCCATATCGGATCCCTCTCTGTAGAAAATGAGGAAACGGACCTGTTCGCACAAAGGACGCTCTTTGTGTTATACAATGAACTCCAACGTCAGGCAGCTCGGAAAATTAACTTTTTCGTCCTGAACACATTTTTGTGCATAAAAACATATGGCCCAAGGAATGGCGTGGCTATATACCATTGCTTTTTATTGTTTCCTTGTTTCAACTGTTGACACAAGTCCAAACGAAGATGGAATATAGCCGGAGGTACTGGCTTGGATGAACATCGTGCGATGTTTATGGAATTTATATACGACTTTCCTTGAATATAGCAAATACCTAGTACCTTAGATGTGAAGCCGTTGATCCTATCTTATTTGAAAATACACAATATGTTAATATGTTCATCAAATTTCCTTAAAACTCTCTTCTTTCGATTTCGTTAATGCACGGGATCCCTCTCAGTACGCTCAGTTTTGCCTCACAGGATCCCTCTTGACTCTCTACACACGGCACGGGAACCCTCTCGGACACAATTATTTTTCTATCGGTATAGGTGCCCTCTTAATTTAACTTCGATAGTAGAGTTATAAAATGGTGTTCGTAAGCCAAACAATAATTATAGGTTATTAGCTATGCAAAGTTTTGCAGCGGAAATAGATAGTACGACTTTAGGAGCGCAATATTCTTCCGCTAAAGAACGATCGAGCGCATATTTTTCGATGCAAAGATGATAACCATTTTATTACATACACATACAATGTAATGTAACTGCACTATACTTTATTTTTTCAATAGTCTGAATAAGACTGACAATTCTGAACTTAATAAAAAAGTTAATGCCACGACACATATTCAATTACGCCACACATCCGATATGAAAGTCAGGCGTCAATGCCGATGAACCTTTCCAGACTAGCTATGCATGTATGGCCCTCTTTGTATCAAATCAAATTATACAAATTCGGGTTAAAAATTTATTTGTGTATCACTAAGACATATACGGAAGAGCATTAGTGCCAGGTGCGATTGTTTATCATTATTATTATTTTTAACTCAAAGTTTTGAGTTTTTTTTTGCAAAATTTGAACGTCCGTCAGTCAGTCAAAGGCAAAAAATGTAATGGACGACTCTTAAAAGTGGAATCGTCTATATACACAGCCATACATTGTACCGAACATGTAGGGACTTGAACATAAACTACAATACATCAATGTATGACCTATTATAGCATCTAAATCTACTCCGGAATTCAAACTGTATCCAGGATATATACCGTCATTTACATGTATAATATATATTCATGTGTTAGGGGCTCGATCTACGTCGAAAACCTTCCAGACATGGTCAAAATAGTGAAATATTGTAATTGTGAATATTGCCCGGTCACCTTCTATGACCTCTCCTCAAAATCAAGGTATGTCAAGGTACCAAATCTTGGTTAGACTCTTAATTACACTTTCATTTAGGTATGTGTGTTTTTTATTGGCATAAGGGCTCAAACTTGGTCGGAAACCTACAAGACTTAAGCATGGTTTTGACACCTGAGGTCTTCATCCAACATAAAAGCTGAAATGTCGCCTGTGTCGGTGCGACGTTACACCCAACAAAATCAATAAATGAAGAAACATTGTTTAAATAGAGATATTTTCTATGAACAAACGCTGCTATATGACCCTGTAGGGCTACACAATGACGACACTAGGTACCTAATCTTCTCCAGGACCTATACATCAACATACACAATTAGTTAGTAACTCGAAATTTCAGGATAAGTAACTCGCAATTTCGAGATAGTAACTCGAAATCTCAGCATAGTAACTTTCAACATAACAACTCGAAGTATCGTGTTAGTAACTAGAAATTTCGATTAAATAAATGACATACACCTGGCACTTATGCTCTTCAGCAGGTAACAGTAATATTGATAATAAAATTTAAATATGAATGTTATGTAAAACTACTGATTTCTTTTTAATTTAAAAGCATATTAAGAGAAGTAAAAACACCATGATCTATACCCTTAGAAACAGATGTTGCAATAAGAATACCATCTCAAAATCCTAACACTGAAGTTGAGGGTGCCGGTGCCGATAGAAAATTTCGTGCCGGGTGCAGAGAGTCAAGACAGATCCTGTGAGGCAAAATTGCACCGACTGAGAGGGATCCCGTGCATCAACGAAATCGAAAGTAGGGCGTTTTTACGGAAACATGACGAAAATATCCACAAAAAGTGTGTTTACAAGTAAGATGTGATCAACGACTTCACATCTAAGGTACCAGTATTTGCTATATTTAAGAAAATCGTATTTCAGTTTCATCAACATCGCACGATGTTCATCCAAGCCAGTACCCTCCGTCTACATTACATCTTTGTTTGGACTTGTGTCAACTGATAAAACAAATGTAACGATGTAACGATAAAAAGCAATAGTATATAGCTACGTCATTCCGCGGACCATATGTTTTTATGCTCAAAAATGTGTTTAGGACGAAGCATTTATATTTTCCGAGCTGAATGACGTTGGAGTTCATTGTTTAGCACAGAGAGTGTCCTGTGCGCGAACAGAGAGGGGTCCGTTTTCTCATTTTCCACAGAGGGACTCGATATGGGTATACACCGTGATACTGGGTGACGGCGTCATTTGTAAATTTATTTTGTTTGAGGCGTTGTGTTGGAAAGTTAAACACCGACGATATTGTCGTATTCAGGCTAAAGAAGAAAATTTAATTTACATTTAATTTAGTTATTACTTTTGTTATATATATAGCACTCTTTTCATACAAAATATGTACGTTCAAAAGTGCTTTACAAAAACATAAAGAACACATACATACACATACATACATGTACATGAAAATATACTAGTAAAAGATTAAAATGAGTAAAAATTAAAACAAGATCATCCATAAATTATGTTTACTGGATTTACATTGAAAACAGAACAAATGATAGTAAAATACTAGTAATGGAACAACTGTTGTCCTTGTTTAGTTGACTCTAATTACAGATTGTGTCAAACTGTAGTTTTTCTCTGATGCTGATATTTTAATTTAAAAGCTAAACACTTATCTTTCAATACAACATCTTATTCGAGTTCATGCGAGAACCATAATGCCAGCAATAACTTACTTTCTCTTCGGGCAGCCCGAATTGCTTTTACAATCTTATCCTTATAGGCAGTCGATATATTTTCTACTTGAGTACACGGGATAACAATAGCCAAGCAATGTGATTTCTCCAGATCACTTGGATCTTTGATATAATGCTCATCTTCTTCTGATATAGGCGAATCCTCTTTGAACTGGAACATAACATTTTTAAAACAGATTTTGCTTTTTTAACTAGTTCCGAAACCTTTTATTGGTCTTTTCGGTCAAACGGATATTGTTTCTGATCCAGTTGAAAAATGTTTACAATATTTATATTATTTAAGTGATTTGAAATATTCGCCAAAATGATGCGAATGATACCATTAAGATATAATTTGCTTAACTAATCTTACGTACTTTATCATTAGAGCTGATGAGAAACAGAATATTAAAGTATAGATTCATGAACTTAGAGAGAAAGGTTGTGACTTTGTATTACAAATGAGATACATATACATGTATAATACCTATCAAATATCTAAACCACATATACAGTTTTGTAACATTATCCATGTTGCACATTTCACTACCTCTCATGCGCGGACTCAATTGTCAGAGCCTATCTTTTTATTGTTTTTATTCAACTTGTGTAAGAAATACAAATGGCTACATTACTGTGATTATTTATTAGATTCCTTCCGACCATTGCTACTAACCAAAAGGATATTTTCACAGTTTTTATTTATTATTTCAATATCGATAAGTTTACTTATTTTGTTTATTTATAGCCTGATTTCAATAATGCCTTACAACAAATGCGTTGCATTTTCTTTCATATCTAGAGAATGATGTTATTAAAAACAATATTTCATAGGCGGCGCTTTCATTTTTAAATCATTTGGAGTGTTTATATTAATGTATCAGTAAAATGAATAAATATTACTAACATTGATCTTTAGTCATAGGTACCGCCTTTTATGTAATTAAGCTTGCCAACAATTTAAGATTAAACCAAAAACAACATAAAGGATATATGATGCTGAATGTGATGCATCTGTATATTAGCATTGACCGGTGTGTTGAAAGAAATCAAGTTTCATTTAGCACAAGGACTGCACAATGTCAAAATATTATTTAGCAGATACTATAACTCATTGCTTAAAGTACGATTCTTTTTGTTTTATCTATTACCTTATAGCCTGCCTTTATATGTCCTCTCAACAAAAGGGACACATCCGTTTCATGAAGGCCTGTGAGGTCATCAGCCAGAATTCCCATGGTATCGCATAATCGATATCTTCCCCGCTCTGCTACACTATCATAACGCATGAATTTAAATATAAAGGTAGAGAATCTCGGAAGGTTTATGTGTAAATATTACTTGCATTCATCTTTAGTCATAGGTACCGCCTCTGACCACGTAAGTTTACTAGCCAAATATATATTAAATCAGCATATCGAATGTTGCAAACCTAAATTAATCTATGCGTTATTTTACTCTCTAATCTAAAAATGAAATTGCTGAAAATTACGTAAAAATCAGTGCTTTCAGGGTAAGCCGTTTCTATAAAGAAGGAACATTTATAGGTAATTTCTTGAAAAGACACAGAAATAAAGGTCAGAAATTTAAGTTTTCACTTATTTTTTTTCAGCAAGATAATTGTGTCAATGATATTTACATCGGTTGTAACACTTCGTGTATCTGCTCCACTGTCTGCCTTCCGTATCAATCTGTTCAACTCAGCACTGAAAAATGTATTGACTAATGACGATTTTCCAGCCGACACTGGAGCAGCCAACAGAATGCATGGTTTAGTAGTACCATGAATTGGTATCCTATTAATTTCATTGCTGAGAGTGGTCTTGAACTAAAATTAAACAAATGACTACTTTTTATGAACTTTCGACCTCGTACCTAAAAGCCTCAATTCAGCATCAGTTGTAGATACCTCACGAATTCAAAACAGAAACACGATATTGCAATGAATATTTAAGTTTATTATCTTTTTGTAACGATTTCAAGTTCAATCCAAGAGGCCGAAGAAAGGTGTTTCCTTGTAATCTGTTAAGGCTGGAAAGATATAACGAAAGCTTGGCTTTATTTGAGGCAAGAATGAATATTTTTTTGAGTTATTATGTTAGTTTTTCTATTTGAAACGTGTAAAAATTGAAGCGGGAGAAAACATGTACTTGTCTTAGTACATTGTCTCTTTACTATAGTAGAAACGAGGAAGTGAAGTATTGGTATATGGAATACAAATTCTTCTTATGTTAGAATACTAATAACTTTCTACCTAAGCATAACCTAATGATGTCATATCTGTGAATTAAAGGATGATAAGTCAAAGAGAGGAATAAACATGCTGCCGGTCCCCAAAAATGACGATATGACGGATAACCGCAGGGGAATAAAATTTGTTTTGTGTTTGTTTTGTAGTTATCTTTACTTTTAAGATTTAATTGGCTTTCTGAATAAAAGAATTTTCTGTTTGCTGTTTTTGCTGTCAGAATGATATTTAAAACAAAAATTCAATTCAAGGAAATAGTTGAACAAAACGGAAAAGGAAGATCTTAACAGTAAATAACTTAGTACAGTCCAAAGTGTCATTTGTCTTTGTCAGACAAGTATGTGAGAGGGTGAAATTCGCCGAAATTCGGTCTGATGACAGCAACTTTTTTATCCTTTACGCGGTTTTTATACAAGCGTGCCAATGAAGAATTCTCCTAACCGCAAAATAATGTGATCAGAGAAGTGAAGGTTGGAACGTATATGTTAGTTATAATTTTAAGATTATCAACATATGACATACCGATAAATTGACGATGTAAACAACGTATAATTTTAACTTTAATTTTCGCTAAGGAATATATTTCTAAAACAGTACAGAACTTTGACAGATATTAGGATTTGAATATCACAAAAAGCAATTTAGTTTAAAATATTAATGGTACTATGATTTGATATGGTAGTTACAATCTAAAGGAGTTGAAGCTGAATATCATAAGGTGTATGCTATCAATTTAAAACATTGTATTATTTGACTTATTCCGGGAAATGTCGGGACGTTGTAAAGCATATGAATATCAATGATGATCACGACTCGTTAAACTCGCTAACTTAAAATTTGTGCATATACGGGAGTATACGGTCCCGTATATGTCTAATATACGAATATCATATAAAAGGTATCTTTCCTGAAAGTATGATCAAAACCTACGCCTTAAACATACTTTTGGACCTTGACAATCCCTAACTTTGAATACTGACATAAACTGTTGAAACGTATTTATGCTAAGTATGAATGAACGGATCCATGTGAAAAAAACATGAATGTCCAATTAAGGAATACGGGATGGAATGTTCCATATGCAGGAAAAATGTTTCCGTATACGCCCGTATATTAGGAGTATACGGAATGCGTACACTCCCGTATACGGAACCATTTCCCGCAGTGATAATTTCTATCATCATTAGAATTGTTTCGTGGCCAGTACGGATATAAGTTAAACAGTTGGATATCTGACAAAGCGTTTTCTTGTCTTAAGTATTGTTTCTCGAAAAAGTTTAAATATGCAGAAAAACTGACAAAACTAATACCTGAGGTGTCCATGCAAGTTTGGAATGAGGAATGCGCCATTGGTCTGAAATGTCAAAAAAGAGAAATTGTTCTCTTGAACATAGTGACAAAAAAATTAAACAACTTTTGATAATTCGATTACGTCGTCGATTACGTCGACGTCGTCGTTTTAAAAAACTCGATGCTGTAATAATCAACCACAACAGCTATCAGCTACAATGTATATGATATTTATATTAGTGTAGTGAATATTAACGTACCGGAATAAACCTTTTATGACTGCGAGGAGAAACATATTTTATTAACATCAGATCTGCCATGGAGTATTAGGCGATGACACTTCGCTGTTTTCCGTTATCTGAAGTGCTATTTCTTATACATGTACATACTTTATTATGATATAAGAGACATACGGAACAAACATTTACTTGAGATGCAGTACTGTCACTTTTGATTAGGTAATTATAATTAATTTCAATATTATTTCCTTACCTCTTGAACACTCGTTTCCCATGTTGAATGTCAAAAGTAGTCCTTTTTTTCACCCGAAACTTTGAAAAGCGGAGATCTTACATGCAAAGTAAAGCTCGTTTTTCATTATGTCTTTAATTTCGGAAAATGATTTAAGGCCTGTGCATATTTTAAAGCAAGTTTTAACGTCAGGATCAATCATATTATTTGAATGTCATTTTACATTGTAGAGGGCGTATACAAAAATGTAATCATCCAATAGCGCGTTTGAAATGAGTGTTAACATGTCATTCATACTCTTCGTAACGTTTCATTCGTTATATTTGAGGTAAGGTTAAATTGTCTGAGGTGTATCATATCGGTGTACACAATCTAAAATAAACATTAAACGAACATTATACATGGAACAATCGTGTTACTCTTACATTTTTTTTTAATTTCATACACTTATGACTGTCTATACAGTTTGCAAAATGTGCTGGTGTGTAATATCAAATATGAGGTCTTTTGTTCGTTGGATCGTATGGTGGTGCTGTTACTGCGCAAGCAGATGTTGCAGCAGGAATTGTCTACGCACGGTAACTATATATTATCTTCCATTTGACATTGAGTGTAATTATCATCTCTGTATAATTTTAATGCAACGTTCATGTCATGATAACTATGATTTAATATCATAAAGCTGTATTCTCTCGGTGTGAGAAGGCTGTTTATAATCACCTCAGCATATCTCTCTGTACGAGATAGATTTGAAAAATAAAGTCGTAAGATGGTTCTTTCTTTTAATTAGTACATGTTATACGTTAAACATCTACATGCTCATGTTTTAAATAATTGATAATATAGTAATGCATTAAACACATATTTCTTTCTGAATCTCTTTAACCTATTCCAGACGGATAATAAATTTTGCATGTCTGAAGTGTATATTAAAGTGAGTCCGAGATGTCAGGTACTGTCTAGTTCAGACCTAGAAAACATACGTTTGGTATTTGTTCAAAACAGCATGGATAATAATTTTAACATAAATGTATACGTTATATAACATAACCATTTATGTGACCTTCGTTACATATATATAAACGTTAAATATAAATTTGAAAAGAAGTGCTTGACAATCAAAAATTTATTCATAAAAGATATACTTAAGAGCAATATGTTTCATACGGCTTTTGTATATGGGCACAATTGTAGTGTAAACAGGTAAACAGGAGTGCATATTCATTTCCATTAAAATATCTAAAAGTTATACTTATAAATGGAATGACTCTATAAGAATTTGAAACATCTTTGCCTAAATACAAATGTGTTGTATGATTGCCAACTGCCGAACCCTTCAATCTATAGTCAACAGTTGTCAGTTTAAATCATGCAAATATTTTACTCATAAGTTGTCTTTCTGTTTGACAAATTCATGTTTCTACATCAATTTGATTGAATCACCTTTTTCATCTTGAGAAAGAAAATTCATCCGCTCGCACGTATAATATAATTAATAACATCAAAATCATCAGTAAACGAAAATAAGACACTACTGAATGAGTCAACTGGTTAAAATATGGCTCTCTCATGTATTAGGAAATGTAAATGTCCATAAAAAGTGTTTTTGTCAGTTTTCTTATACCTTTGGTGAAATGAAAAACACATTAGATTTCAAATTTGTGCAGTAATAAAATGCCAAGAAATTCAGCATTAACAATGTTTCAATGAGGTCACAACGTTTTTTACGTCAGCACAACGTTTGGTTGACAAAGTGATGCCATAATTGTTTTGCACTAGCCATTTCAGCAAACCTGTCGAATTGCTGTACACCATAGATCCAGTAGATTTTGGATGACAACTGCTACTCAAAGAAAAAAATTGCTTGTTACGTTATTATACTATTACGCAAGACCTTAGCGCTGAAATATCAATGCTTGAATAAATAGTAAAGGTTGTCACACACGATATTTAAACAAAATAATGTTTGAGAAACAGTTTTTTTTTATTATCTGACAAGCAAGAAAGAGATTTACAACTTCCGTTTCTGACACCAGTCCTGTTGGCTTTGAATAGCAAAACATTCCTATAAATGTAAATATTTTGAAAATAATCGAAACCAGTCAAATTGGCAATGAACTTCACTAAAATTTGGTACCAAACATTGAGACTTTGAGACAAAACAAATTGTTTCGGACACCGTAATCTACATTACGTGATGAAACCCTGCGTGCACACTTTATTTACTTTTGAGTATAGGTTCGATCGGACCAACAATGTCGACAGCAACTCTCTTAAACGGAGTATCAATCAAAGGCATTTTTCCTAACGGAACTTTGCTTACTCTTAGCTATATTAGGTTGACATATACTACATGACTGACAATACCTCCTAACCTCTGCCATTACTCCTGGCCAGTAAAATTCACCTAATACCCTATCACTAGATTTCCTTACTCCTAAATGACCTGACAGTAAGGAATCATGTGCATCTTGCAGCATAGTTTCTCTAAGACTTTTAGATACAACTACCTGTCTACCTTTGTCTAAATTCTGGGCGGTATACTCTCTATATAACAATTTATTCCTAATCTCAAACCTAATTGAGCCCCTACCTCTACACTGCTTAATCGTATCTGTCTTAGCCTTTCTCCTACACAAATGAAAAGTTCTTTTCTAAGAATTCCTCTCTAGATATATCTAAAGTCACAGACGGAACTTTCAGCTTTACTTGCTTCTTTAACTTGGCTTGGGCCCTAGTTTCTACTGCTGATGCTAAGCTATTAAACTTCGGTTCTACAGCTCCATCTACATTACCAATTATAACATCGATGGTAGGATTATCTACAACCAACGCATCTACTGTACCTTTGAAATACGGACAATCGATATTTACTCTAGCTACATCTAGCCTGTTTTCACTCCCATCTATGTACTTACATCTACGGGTTTTCTCTACAAACTGACTAGCTTCAATTAAGTCACGTTTCACTATAACACATGTACAACCTGTACCTCGCATAGCGATTATATTCCTGCCATTACAAGTATCGGGTTTTGTAGGACATGAACTTACACTAAGCATACCTAGCTCCTCAACATCCCTGAGTTCTATAATACTTTTTCCACTCTCGGACCTGCTAGACTTACTCTTATCTATATCTCTATTTCTTCCTCTATCTCTACTCCTAATTCGGTCACGACCTCTACCTCTATTTCTATTTTCCTTACTGTCTCAATTCTCCCATTTACTACTTTCCTGCTCTACCTCTACTTCTGCTGCTGCATTAGCACTATTACCGTACTTTCCACTTCTACAGTAATATGAGCTATGCCCTGCACGACCACAATTTGTACACTTGAGTAGACCAAAAGGTCGATAACCTCTACCTCTATTTGCACCATTACTACTACATCTATTACTATTGTCTGCATTACGATTACTAGGAAACTGTCTCTGAGGTATTTCATATGTTTTATGGCTTCGGTCCTTATTGGTTCAATTCACGACATACTTGGAACCTCAAAGAGTCTTTGCAAACAAATCCGCATATTCTGCTACATCCCTAGCTTTAACTAACCTCTTACTACTCAATTCAGATACAGTTTTCTCTTACATACATCTAAGAATTGATCCCTAAACATAAAATCTAACAACCCTTCGTAAGTTTTCTCTACCTTACTTAACCTAAGCCAACCATCTAAATCTCTACTTATTCTAGCTAAAATCACAAAGATATCACGGAGCCTTTCAGTTCTAAACATTTTCTTATAGCCATCGTCAGTGAGTTTGAACTGACGTAACAAAGCGGCTTTCAGTTTATCATATCCATCCTCTTCTAATGGAAGCCTATCAAAACCCTTTCAGAAGGAAAGCTAAGTTTAGTGATCATATCCCTTTATCCTAATCCTGCGCAACAGCGTACGTTTCGTACACATTCAAGTACGCATCCATGGAATCAATTTTCTCATCAAAGGGAGACATCTTAACCGTTACCTTTTTCTTACTCATCATTTCTAAGACTCTCTTAAACTGATGCTCGGTCTCTAATTTCCTACTTTCTGCTTCCTCCTTCTCTGTTTCTAACTTCCTAACGTCTCCTTTTCATACTCTAACTTATCCTGTTCTAACTTACGTTCGTATAACTTATGTAAGTCTAACTCACGTTCATACTCTATCTTTTCCTTCTGTAGTCTAGCTTCTAACTCTAATTTGTCCTTTTCTGCCTTTAAACTACTTTGTCGTTCATATTCTATGTTTTCTTTCTGCAACCTGGTTTCTAATTCTAACCTATATTTCTCAGCTTATACTCGTAATTTCTCTGTGTCCTATCTATCTATCTATCTATATATCGATCGATCGATCGATCGATCGATCTATCGATCTATCTATCTATCTTTCTTTCTCTGTTTCTAATCTACCATGTCTTTCCTCACATTCCCTACCCTGCTCTTCCTTAACAAAGTTACGTAACTCCTCTCCTTCATAACCTAACTCCTGCCTTACCTTCGTTAACTGCACTACACTACACATGTTTGAATAATTAAACTATATTAACACTCTACAACACTACAGTACAACAGCTACTATAACAACCTGAAACACTAGTTAAACAATCTTGAGGGAATACTAGACTACACTAGTTAACACTAAGGCTCTACAGTTACCACTGAAGCCAAAACAAAATACTATACTCTACGTATATACTATACAAAACGTCCTCACTAAAATAAGAATACACTATGCAATGTACTGTGACAGTAGGCTGTAACAATATTCTAGCCTTATCAAGTAATAATCAACTGTAACTAGTGTTATCACTTTAGTGTAACAAATAAAACAAAAATTCATTATCCTGTGATGAAGTGTAGGTATAACACAACTGTGTAGCTTTAAAACATAACAGTTATGTTAATATATATGCACACAAGCTTTCTAACACACACAAATTAATTTACTGTATCTAGTATGTATACAGTACACTAGAACATAATAGGATCACTGGGAGAAGTAGGTCAACTCACAAGACTGAGTAAGAGTAGAATAACTCTCCTTGTCAAGGGCGGTCACTCTCCGTACAGATATATGGTGGCTTAATCATAGAGTGACCCAAAAAAAAATAGGAACGAACTCACCCCAGAATCTAAGTGTCGCATGCATCTGTCTATCAGTGTGTGACCACTAAAACTGGTTGGCTGAAGCTATGGATCTGTCCTGTCTTATCTGAGGTTAGTCGTCACTCTGAAAACAATGAATAACACTATTATATGTGTAACAAAAATAGAACAAAACAAGAGGAATCTTTACAAATTATTGCTGCAGTTTAATGAGTGTTAATAATGTTCGAATAGCTACTGTGTCTGGTCGACCACCCCACTTCTGACACCATTTGTTACAGGATGAACGTACCGGGGACAATAACTATCAGAACAAATCAACACCCATTACAATATTTACAAATTTATTTACAGAAAATGATTATTTACAATGAATAAATGAAAAGTGAAAAAAAAACTATTGTAAGAAAGAAAGAAAAAATATCTGTGCTCAGTATCTCTTTTTAACAAGTATAAAGTCCTAACACTGACAGTTCCGTGACACAGATGTTTCCGTTAACTTTGAACTTTAAGTAGAACAGAACTAAACAACATTTTTCAAGTCATGTCCCTCTAAACTGTGAAACGTTGACTCTGTTTTGGTTTTCTATGATGGTCGGTGATTGCATTCCTGACCTGACTTCAGTGGATCACAAAAGTCATCGTCTTTGCGAGTTAAGGCACAACCACAGGACGAGTGTGTGTGTGTTCGGGTTTAACGTCTTTTTCAACAATTTTTCAGTCATATAAACGTCGGTGACTACTTGTAGCAGTGAGCACAATGCCCAACTTTATAGTGCTGCCTCACTGGAATATCACGCCGTAGACACGTGGCATGATACCCCACTCAGTCACATTATACTAACACCGGGCTGACCAGTCCTAGCACTATCCGCCAAGCGAGGAAGCTACTAGTACTTTTTTGCGTCTTTGGTATGACGCGGCCGGGGATCGAACCCACGACCTTCCGCACTCGAAGCGGACGCTCTACCACTAGGCAACCGAGGCAGTTTCAACCACAGGACGAAAAATCTGCGTTGGGAAAATCACACCCGCGCGAGTGAAGATCAAATAACCTCGGGTATTGTACTTCTGCATCTTGACATCACCTGGTAAAAAACATCTGGTGGAAGAAGTTAAAATATATAACAAATAGTAAGCACCATAGCAAAACAAATAAGTAAGGGCATAAATTGCTCCGTTGGGTACACCATACCTCCGTAGACTCCCATAGATAATATATGGTACTAAGACAAAATATATGTGCTACAAAGTTCATACATCACGCGATTAAATTACGTCTCTTATTACTTCCATTATTTCTAAAATTAATTACTTAAAAGTCTAAAGTTAAAGTATTGAAAAGATATGAAAAGTTTATGATAAAAAATATAGATAAGGAAATGATAAACTACAGCTATTATTTACAACTACAAATTAACACAATGCAATGCGAAATAAACGCTTTACAAAAACTAGCATGCATATAATACCAATTTCTATTCAACAAAACGGACACTGTTTTGATATGCTATAGACTAGCACACAGTAATTTCAAATTACAATAACATATTACATACACGGTACTAGACATGCCACATAGATTTATACATTACAATGCAATGCAGTATCGGTGTTCCATAGTTAACAACGAAATGTTTCACATATGTTTATGACAAAGAGAAGTTTACAATTATCATGTTACACAAATTTCAGTACAAATCTTACAGCTGATACAAACGAAACATTTTAGATTCCTCCTTCGAAAAAATTTACAAAAGCCTGAAAAATTTAATAAATAATCCTGACATACCGAAACTAGCTAATATGATGCCAAAAAGTAAATGTTGCAAAATCCTGTAGAACGAACAAAGGTATACTAAATAAAAATCCTAATTCAAAAAAAATATACAAAAATCTAACAAATAAATTTCTTACCTCGATCTAGCATAAATTTCTACCAAAAAAAAAATTAATTTGACGTAAATTCGTCTAATGTCGAAAGTGGTGTGCACTAGGTATATCTAGTCAAGTCTTTTGTAGGGTAATGTCCCGTCAAATATTAAATTTCGTGGGACTCACGACATATGCATGTACTCGGACTATTTGCATTTCCACGGGAATCACGTTATAGCCGGGAAATCTGACTACTTTGGCGCGGATTAAAATTTGACAATTTAAGGCCCGTGATAGTGGTTTTGGAATAAAAACATGAATTACTGAAGTTAATAAAATATCAACTCTTATTACTGAACAGAATTTAATAAAATTTACATGGAAATTTAAGTTATGAAATACAGAAAAACATGAGAGGTACTTTATGCGTAAAATGAGATATTAACCTCAATAACTCAAAAATTTACAAAAAAGATGATGCAATACCTGCATTTAAGCTACAGATACAATGAGGCTCGTATGTCAGTTTGTGACAAAAATAACAGAGATCCTAGGTAACTTACTGTTCTAAAAATAGCAAATAAGTTTACACTGTTTATAGATCTACTACAGCACAGATTAAAGCAGTTACCTTAATAAACTTCTAAACAAACAGTACCAATTTGATCAAAAGTTTCAGTTTTCCCTAAATTTACACTGAAATTAGAACCGCCGCTCTTAATTTCAAACAGAAACTGTTTCTACATATATTCAAACCGAAACTGTTTTTTTCATATATTAACCGGTCACCGTGGCCCAGTGGTTAAGGCGTCCGCCTCAGAATCGGGAGGTCGAAGGTTTGAGCCCCATGGAGAGCGTTCGTCCGGGGGATGTTTGTCATGGGACTCATTCCGAAAAGGCCGGTTCGTGAGCCGCGAGCTAGTTAAATTAATGGTTACCGACTTCTACCCGCCTGGCGCCTGGCATAGTGGAAGGAGTTGGGAGGTAATTGGTACGCACAATAAAGATGTCTCATAAGCCAAATTGGCTGGCCCTTTCAATAGGGTTAACACTATAATGAACAAGACCTTTACCTTTACCTATATTGCAAGATCAACGTTTTAATACTGATTGCCATAAAGTTAGAACCGCTGCTCTTGATTTCTAACCGAAAATGTTCCTAGTTATATTGCTAAATCAACGTTAATTATGCGTGTAAATACTAACAGTTGTGATTGCCATCAAGTTAGAACCGCTGCGCTTGATTTCTAATCGAAACTGTGTCCAGTTATATTGTAAAATTAATGCGTTTTGAAACTAGTGATATTTGCCATAAGGTTAACGAACCTTGTATAAATCATAGACATAAGTATCTCGTAACTGTAACCTGTGACATTTTTACTTCATGATATCTGTATTCAACAGCACAAAAGTTGCAAACTTATAATGTCATAACTGGCAGATACAAGTTTCTATTCAGTAGTTTGTCTGTAGCTGACAACATGCGGGTTGTAAGTTCCGGATAATACCTTTTATTATTATCAACACTGTCATCTTTCTGTGGCGATTGTGGTTGTTAGAAGTAACTTAATGCATTTTGTAAATTTTGACATGACAAAATTTGGTGTCAACACAATTATTCAAATATAATCAAGCGATAATGATGACTATGTCTCAGAAATCTAAGATTTATATTTCACATGATTTACATTTTACAGAATAAAATCTACCTACTTGATACAGAAAATGTGAATATCACAAATCAGTTCACAGACGCTTTTCGACTATTTGTTGACAGTAGAATCAAAACGATGTTTGTCAACACATCTGAAGAATGTGTAGAAAATTATCCAGTAGCTTTGTTGTGCAGACGACAAACAGGGAGAGCAGAAGAGGATATTCGCTCGGTATTAAAACATCTGCATACAGGTACATATATTGATTTGCATATTTTGATTTAGATAAATGTATTTAGTAATCATTCCACAATCTACAGATATGTATGTACATGTATGTATTAAAATGGAGCATTCCAGATGACAGTAATAAATCAATATACATGTATACAACTTGTGTTATGAGCAAACTACAATAGACACTAAACAAAATGCTAAATTACTTGTTTTGTTTTAAAATAAATATTTCAGCTGAGTTGTGCGGACGAACGGTCGTTATCTGCATGCATGTTATCACCGATACCAGATACAAACCATCGACGCCGACATGGAGAATTATCACTGAATTTAAAAAACTTGGAATCATTGTAGACTTTGGATTTATTGCTAGAAATACTTTCAAAAAGATTTACGCTTGCAATTACAAAGGCAGCATTAACTCTGAGAATGCTTTTAATAGCTTTGTTCGGAAAATGGGCAATGTCCAGAAAGGTAGTTATTATAATTCGTTCTAAGAAAACTACTTTGTTAGAAAAGAAATATGATGTGGTTTTCAAATAAAGTGAGCCTTTTAAATTTTTAAAACGAAATAACTAATTTGTAAAGGATTCAGATGCCTGTGTTTAATGTGCTCTTATTTAGAATACAAATATTCTTAATAAACATCTATGCTTTAAATACCAAGATCTTGAGTATGTTTGTTATTATTATTTAAACCTTACTGAAGCATATTGTTCATAATCTGTATTATATTTAAAAGTGATTAAAACGCGGAAGTATATTATGCTACACTAATGTACAGTTAACAGTACATATACTTTGTATGGTCTGAACGATATACGCATTTTCAATCATATATATATATATATATATATATATATATATATATATATTTCATTAGATGCCTATGCTTTATTGTAAATACTTGTTACACGCCGAAAAATCCGTCACAAAATATTTCGTAAAAGAGAAAAGTACCATAGTGAATATATTTATATTAATTGAAGTTAGGACCAATGATTCTATATATTAACTTGATCTAGGCTTTGAGATGCTCGTAGGTTAAAGCTTAAAAGACTGACATGTTAATAGATCTTGATCATACATTGTAAACATACATACGTTCAACTTTAATGACTTCCTCCGAAAAATTATCAACGATACTTGGGTATAGGAACTGCTTATTAAACCAGCCTAACACAGGAAAAAAAAACGATGCTTTTCTTGCCATTCACGTTTATGCTTGAGCTCAAAGACGGAGCATATTGTATCACTAAATGCTCTTTAGTTTGAAGTGCGTTTTCTAAAATTAAAATGGAAGATAACTCGAGAACCAATATTTCAAAAGATCTGTGAAAAATGTGACCATTGATTTCAATGTAAGGGTGAATAAGTACCCAGTGAAAAATGCTTGACCTTCAAAAGTGACCTTGACTTTTAGGCGTCTACCATGGGCCTCTTGCGTGACACACAGCCTAATCATTGGGAACATTTCTGTGTAAGTACTAAAAAGTCCTTCCCTTCAATGCAATTAAAAGTAATGGTGCAGACATTTTTTTTCTTGACCTTGAACAGTGATCTCGACCTTTAACCGACAAGCATAGATCATGCGTATACACATTGTTTCATCATGGAGAACGTTTTTGTGTAGCACAAAGATAATCCATCAATGAATATAAAAGTTATTGAGCAAAACACGTTTTACCTGTCCATCAATAGTGACTATGACATTTATCTTACAAGCATGTGACATGTATGTGCATAATCTACATACTACCCTCTATTTTCAAACCAGGTTTTATGAACCTAGCTTGAATAGTTATAGGAAGGATCTAGACGGACGGACGTTTTTTACATATCGGTATTAATTGGCTATTGTTTTGTGTTCTGTATTGTTCTTCTAGCCACTTAAAATAGTCGCGTAAAATCTTACGGAATGAATGACATCAAAGAAAAAGTACAGTTACCTACTTTTCATACAGGTATGCAAATGTTAGCTCGTACGGGCGGACAGATGGACAGTCTCATAGTCCCTCTGGTGTCCAACGGTGGAGGACTGTTTACAATACGACTCAGTTTAAGAATAACAATCACATCGGCAATGGTTTAGCTCATACTGCTACTTTCTAGTTTTTTTTTTGTTTTTTTTTGCAGAAAACTACAATTCTATTCCAAACACAGGGATGCCCGCAGACAGATGACCAAGCTCCAAGATTTGTTGGATCAACAGTACGGCTTTGACTCCCTTACTATTTCTACATTCATTAAGAAAGCGGGACATAATGAATAAACTTTAAAAAGTGGTGCATGTCTATTTGTGCTACTCTGTTTAACACGAGTTGGTACTATTGTAATATCATATTATTCTTATGTCATTGAAGAACAATCACTTAAGATTTTTTTATTATTCATTGGATACTTTCAACATTTATATAGATAACTGATTGATGTTTATAATTGATTTATGTTTAGCTCATAGTATCAGCTTAAGACGCACCAGAACTGTAATATGTCATCCTCCTGTATTCCAGCATAAAAAATGTCAACCCTCCTCAGCGGGATTCGTAGGCATTTGTATTAAAATATCTGTATGCCGGTCAAGCAGTCAACAGTATAACTTTTCACTTCAATAATTATCTTATAAATAGCATCGTTTATAACATAAACTTTGAAATGTGTTTTAGTGTTCTTTTTTTTTTCACCTTAGCACAAAGTGCTCGGGGTGAGCTATTATGAAAGCTCACTGTCCGGTGTCCAACGTCCGTCCGTCCGTCCGCCTATGTCGTCCGTCCACACTTTGTTTTAAACATCATCTCCTCTGAAACCGTTTGGTGGAAGTTGATGACACTCTTGGCTTGGATGTTTCTTCAAACAATTGAATTCCACACAGAATTCAGGTTGCCATGGCAACCGAAATGAGAAAAAAGAGAGTCTTTTTGTCCAAAACCACAAGGGGTACAGACTAAATATTTGGCATGTGACATCATTTTAATGATGCTCTTTGAAATTTGTTCAAATTATAATCCCGGGATAAAAATGAGGCCCCGCCCTGGGGCTCTTAACTTTTACACAGACTTATATATAACAAACACTTAAAAGATATTATTGTCTGAAGCCACAAGACCTAGGCCTTTGGGATTTGGTATGTAGCATTGCCTTGTTTTACACATACCTATACAGTGGAACCTATCTAATCCGAACATGCTCGGACCAGAAAGTAAGTTCGAATTAGAGGGGTTTTCGGATTAGGAAGGTTTCTATTTTAGAACGTAAAATTATGCAATTTGTTAGACATAATGTATAGATTCATCTTTTTGTGAACAGACTATTAGAGAATAATTAAACTATAAGCAACATGTAGATTGTTTTAGTGTAATGTAAATTTTATGTTAATTCAACTTCTCAATATCACTTATAAACATTTTTTTCACCAGTCCTACATTCCAAGAAGATAGGTTTTTATTTTTTGTTTTACAGGATTGTTCTTTTTTTTTTTTTTAAAAAAAAAAAGAGCAGTACGAGGAGGAAATGAAAATAAAAATAAAAGCTGGAAAATTGAGGAGTCGATAAAAAATAAAAATGAAATAGAAATTTGTTTCTATCTTTTTTATTTACGGAACATTTTTTAAAGTTGTTTGTACTCATTGTTTTACAAAAAAATGCATCTTATAATGTAATTATATGTACCAAAGCAGTAACTTCTTGCAACTTAACATGTTAAATTATTACTACCTTAATAGTTTGACAGTAAGAGTAACAGTATTTTAATGGTTCCTAGTGAGAAACCTTCTTTTCTGGTCACTGAAATTCATACTGGTTAACAAATCTGTTTCTGTTAGAAAAAAAATACCACATTTTAATCAGAAATCAAGGTGGTTACCTGCAAAGCGAATTTCAGTGTCCATTTATTACAGAGACTAAACAACCTACTTTAAGTACAATGTAGGTGAGTAGCATTTCTGGTTGTTCGGTGTGCTTGCTTGATCTAAACTTTTCACTTGCTTTTAACAATAGCTGTGTGTATTTTAGCAATATGACTTTTTCTGGGGATACACAGCGTATAAAGTTAAATTACTTCAAATACTTGCATGAAATACAAGGTTAGCATTCTCACTATGATAAATGAAGCATTTTAGAAATTTGAAAGTGCCAGTAAGGCATTGCCAATCATGCTACCAGTCTCTTATAGGACAGCCCAAAGCCTGTGTAAAGTGTGAGGGGTCTCTTCTAAAATGAAAACAAAAAGGCCCATCAACCATCAATTCATTCAAGTGTTTAAACACAGTTCACAACCGAAGTTTTCTTTCGAAAGACAAGCCTCTCCTCAAAACTTTAGTATTCTTTTGAGAGTAAAGTCTCTAAATATTCTTTATGATGATAGCATGAACAACATAGTTTTGGGCTTTTAATTATAAGCAATAGTTGAAGAATTCGTATAAAATATAAAATTTGTCTACAGACCTACAGTAATAAGCATTTCTGAAGTATGAAATGTCTGGGGTTCCAGGAGGGGTTTTAATTGGAAGATAGATATTATATCAGAAAATAGCCTAATGCAAAATGCTAGTAGTTTATTGTTCACTTTCATTTTGGATATTTTAAAATATTTTCAAACATCCGATGGTATTCTTATTTTCAACACTTAGGACTACCTAGATAAGCATATTGCACACATGAAAATGACCCTTTTGAGAAAAGAATACTTGAATGAAGAAGATTGTGGTTTTGTACAATTCTGACCTCGAGTATTAAAAAAATTGTGTGTAGAAAAGAAACAATACATCCCAGAAAAAAAAAATATTGTAGAAAGCTTGTATGCAATTTACTTCTTGCAGTCAGTTTTGGACTTGTCATATGTGTGTAGTCTGTGTATAAAGGTAAAAAAGTGGGGCAAAATTCATTTTGGGAGTCTCACTTGTGAACAAAACAATAAGGGACGAAAGAAATCACTGAAGTTTTTAAAAGAAGAGATAGAAAAGTGTTCGAGGCAGCATACCATATTTTTCAACTTCCGTTTGCACGCGAATTTCAAATCGCTAAAATAAATACTAACAAGTCCATGTTCCTGAACTGCTTATAACAGCATGTCTGGTCTATTTTGACGCGATCCTAGGAAATATTGAGATATCTTTTCATATGGGCAATATCCTCACTCGCGTCAAAACCTCGAATGATCAAAATAGCTGAAACAACTTTCGATGAAATTTCCATCGCTATCGGCGCTTTTCATGCTACAGGTTTAAATGCTGATTATTTCACGAATTGGCCATACATTAAAATATAACTTACATGTATGGAAAGGGGATTTAATTCCTCATTCATCTATCTTAACATTTTTGAATAATATCCAAAATTTCAAATTTTCTGGTGTTTCAAACCTTTGTATGTTCTGTACACGACCAACGTGTTTACACGCCATATAAAACCAATAACTTTACATGACTATGTACTTTCATTGAACTTCCATTATTTTGGTCCTTCAAAGTTTTTACATTAAGATTGCTCGTCACAAATATCAAACAATCGAACATCGAATTATTCTGACTTCAGCATGTCGAGCCAACACAAGAATGCAAGTGTGCCAATTATTTCTGTCTATCTCTTGATCGAGAATATCACATATGAAAGAGTCGTAGTCACATCTTCATCAATGTGACTTTGACAAGCTCAGACCTTGTTTTTCTTCTCAAAAAAACCCCGAACAATCAGCGTTTTCTTTATCAAAATATAGGGCAAAAATCGGCCCCATTCCCCCCGCTAATGTAATAGTTTTCTTCTTTTTGATGTGTAAATTCATCTCCGAAAAAAATCGCCAATTACCTGAATCATTCACTGTATTTTGTTAACTTTTATATAGAAAACAGTCTAGATCTCGCATTTTGTTTACATAGACACCGGTAAAAGAGTAACTTCCCTTGATAAATCAGTATCATTTAGGCGCTTCATTAGGTCGCACAGCGCTAAACTTTTGATGAAACGCCAACAAAAATTACACGAAATTACACGATAGTGTCAAGAAATACTCGCATGAAATACTATTCTGCGTGTCCGGCGATTTCATTTGTGGTCTATTTTATTTCATTTTGGCCAGAGCCGGATGAATCGGCGGAAGAAATAAAATAAAATCCAGGAATTTGACCTTAATTTTTATTTCAATTTCTGGGAAGTTAGTACCGGCGCTCCTGTAAAACGAAATATATATAAAAAAAAAAACACTCGCCTAAAAGGAGAATATTTTGCTAGTTCAATATTGTTACGATCCGATTTTGTACCACTTGCAGTGAATCAATTTGTAGCTTTAAATGGACAAATCGCAAAGAAAATATGTGAGGAAGGTATAGGATAAATATATTTATTAGGGTCTATTAATTTACATTGGCAATACCTGTTGCACGTATGTCTACTCTTACAAATTTCTGTTCCAACTAATTACTTGTACTTGCTTCTTTCACAACTGTGCTGATTACATGCATATACAAAGCAAAAATCTGACATGACTTTGAAATTCGAGTATTGGGGCGTATTTTGTTGACACGTTTTTATATAGAGGAAAACATTGTAGCTAAAAATGTTAACAGACTCAAAATGTCAAAAGTGAGTAAGATTTACATCAGAAAAAATGACTAAGGTTCGGATTAGAAGGGTAAATGTCAATGTAATTAGATATAAAATTCTCAAATGTTTGTTCTGTTTTCGGAGTAAAAGGGTTTCGGATTATAGGGCTATTTTTACAAAAGAGAATGTATAAGAAAAAAAATGAGACTAAATAATTTGTTCGGTTTAGAGAGTTTTCGGGTTAGAGAGTTTCAGATTAGACAGGTTCCACTGTATATGAAAAAGAAACAACTTCTAAATTATAATATTCTTGTCTGAAACTGCAAGGCCTAGGCTTTTGATATTTAGTAGTCTAGTGGTGCTCTACCAGGATTATTCAAATTATTCCCCTGAGTTGAAAAAAGGTCGACCAAGGGGATCCCAAGTTTTACATAGAATTGTATAAGAAAAAAACTTTAAACTCTACTTGCCTTAACTAGGCCTTTGATTTTTGGTATGTCTTGCCTAGTGATCCTCTACAAACATTTTTCAAATTATTACCCTGGGGAGAAAAGAGGCCCTGCCTTGGGGTCCTAAGTCTTACATACATAGTTGCGTGATCTCGGACGCTGTAAAATGAATATACAACGAAAAGATGATTAGCTTTGCATCTTTTTAATCTTTTTTCAAGGATTATCATTGCGCCGCTAACTGCGCACACAATTTTTACCGCAATATTTGTGTATATTTTGCGGAAACATTTATATTTCTAATGCACACTGGCGTTGTAGCATTTAATGCAGGATAAGAACTTATTATGAAAAGGTTTGAGAGCAAAATTGTTTTATGCCACATAAAATAATATTTGCCGCAGAGCGCTCAGCACAAGGTTGCACACAGTTTTAAACTTTTTTTTTTTTTTTTTTTTTTTGGTTTACGTTATTGCAATTACATGAGCTGATGAGCTGAAAGAAATTTGTCATCATTATTTTTATTTACCTTAATTAGTCATTATAGAACAGGTTGTTTTTATTGACTTTTGTCAAACTTTGTCAGAAAAAAAAAACAGAGGAAAAGAATGTTCAGATGTTAAGTGAAGTTGCATTGTTGTAGTCGACAAAAAAGAAAAAATAGCCGATAAGAAATATATTTATCATTATTTTCATTGTGTTACTTTGTCTTTACTCAGAAAATACTGTCCGTACAGAAAGGACATCGTATGATTTCTGAGTATTTGGTCCTCAATATTTCAAAGAGTAGGCGCACAAGGGCAAAAAATTAATTAAATCTTGTAGTTTAATATGTCTCCAATGCACATGCAATGAATAACTCTTTGAGATTCGATCATTAAAAGAAAAAATAACAAGATTAAATTAGCAAGGGTTAATTTTTTAAAAACCTTTTTGAGTATTTATTTAATTTAGTAATGATCTAGGATTAAGTAATAACACATTTGATATACATTTAATATATAGTTTAGCAGAACATATGTTTTATTTGAGAGTTTAAGATAATTTTCAATAAAAACTGCACAGAAAAACATCAAATCGTAATTAAACTTATAGTCGACCCTGTATAATTGAAATCAACCATGCGTTTACATATCAACCTTGACCACTCTATTTGACCACTATAACACAAAATGGACTTATTCCAACAAATGCAAATTTTCTATTACATATCCTATCTTAGTAATAGTGTAATTTTAACAAGTGCCTATTATATAGTAAATGAACAATTATACTGCACCTAACTGCAAATATTGATCTTTGCGTTCCTGTTTACAAGTTTACTTCAAGTGATTTTATTTTGCAATCATTTATCATAAGTCAAAAAATAATTTCTGCTACATTTCGTATGCATTTAACGAATATACATCTATTGACATATTTGTATTTCTTTCAATTTTATGTAAGTATTAGGCCTACTCCCTACTCCAACGTGTTGCTTACAAAAATATATTTTAAGCCTTAGTCTTAGAAATATTTTTGAATATATCTACTTGATTTTAAACTGTAACGATATGTACTTTTTAAACACTACATTTTCCAACTGATGTTTTGTCTTCGAACAAATAAGACGAGGTTTCCATGAACCAGTCTGAATCAGTTTTACTGGGAACATGCCATTCCTTTTTCCTTATTGAGAATAACAGTTATGTTTTGTTCTGACAACACAGTATATATTGAGTCCAGAAAATATTGCTTAAAGTACAGTTACTTTTATTTTACACATATACTTCAGTAATGGCTGCTACCTTTTATGCCAGAGAAACTCAACATGTACCAGGTATCAAGTAACTAACAACTCAGCAATTCTTGCTTGTAACTATACCATGGACATGACCCCAGTATCTATGGCATGTCATTTTTGAACAATTTCTCAACTTGCTTCCAGTTCAAACTTATCGCTGCAAGACAGCATTAAATCATAAGAGAAAGTCTCTGAAAATGTTATTTACTTCTTCATACCAATACAATGCAATAGTTATAATTCCCACAGGATATTTCATTTTTGGTCAATATGATTTTTCTTCATTAAAACATTTCAATAGTAATACAGAAAGTATTTCTGTACTACACTTATTAATTAACTTTAATATATCACGGAAGAAAAAGCAACAACATTTTTTAGTTCAATGATGCAATCAAACAAAATAATATAAACTACCTAAACTACCCTGCAGGAGTATTGCATCTCTCCGCAGTGACCTGTGAGATTTGACCTCTATAGATCATAATATGCTTAGTTTATTAAACAAACTAAATGACTCCCATTTAAATGTTATGTATATACTTAGTCTAGTATTACCATAGTTTGAAAAGTTTAAAGAATTAAATGCATATTAATTATAAAAATGAATGTTTGTTTGGCGTACAGGACAAATCTGACAGGTTTTCTAGTAAAACAATTCATGTTTATCTAATATGATATTTTTATGTTAACTTTAAGCTGATCAAGATCATTCGCATTTGAGATATATTCCAAAAAAAAAAAGATTTTGTAAAAGTAAAAGTTAGAATCAACAAAATCACTGAAATTCAACAAAGAAATTCGACAAAATCTAAGAAATTCCTTGAGTTACAATATCTGTAGTCTATGATGGATCCGTAAAACACAAATTACGCCAGTAACTAGACCTGTCTGTAAGACAGTGCGCTCAATTATTCTATTCACTGATAGTCAGCTCCGAGCAATTCTATTAAAAGAGCTTAAGATCAAAAATGTGTAATGGGCGGAAATTTCAAAAACAAGTTGCATCCCTAATAGCATATTTGAATAATAGCAAAAACTGATCTCCGCCTGATGTGCAATTATTGAAATGGTCAAATGCACAATTGTACGCTAATAGCGTCGAAAACTGACAGTTTAGCTTAGTCTCGAAAAAACTGTGACTGCCTATTTTAGGCGATTAATTTAGTTCCGGTGCGTCATTTTTTTATTTGATATAACAAGCCCGTTTAAATCTACACGGTGATGTAATTTTTGAATATGTACTCCGACTATTCACGGAATGTTTACTGAATGCCAAAATCATGCACAGAATCGTTCTATGAAATAACTGTAAAAGTAGTGTGAACAAATAATGCCTTTAGTAAGATGTTTTTTTTTTTTCAAACTAAAATTATCACTTCAATTTATCTTTATGTTAAATGAGCTAAAGGTTTTCCCCTACCCACTTTTTCACACGCAGACTGTGTTCATTGGAATAGAATGTTTGTATTTAAGGGAAAAGGTTAATCACAAACAAGATTACAACAACATACATTTCAGTTTAAACGTGTTTAAATTATGTAAGCAATTTTCCAATTTCTTTCCGAATTTTATTGTAACACATGTATACCCGAATGTGTCTTACACACAAAAAGAGTAATGAAAAAAGACGCTTCTTATCAAACATTTTACTGCTCGTTTTCCTGAGCATAGAATATTTTAATTTTTCTGAAAATAATATCCCGCGTTTTCAAGCAAGTTTCGACAATTTTTTGTTTGTAACATTTAGTTGCAGCCTTCATTTAGCGTCTAAATTCTGTCCCACCAATCTGGTTAACATCATTTTTAAAGTTATGATTAGCGTTATGATGCCCTAAAATATGTTTTTATATAGTGCAGGTCCATATCTCTAGGCACTTTTTTCATTTTTCCAAAAAAAAAAAATTGAAGTTGATATCTTTATTTTCGTATTTTTCTCCTCAGAACGTAATGCTAAATGACGTCGCGTCGCTTCTTGTACATAAACAATATGGCGGCGCCCTGGAATACTTTTTGTTTAACGCATTATTTCATATGTATGGTGTAACTGGTGTCTGAATATTATCTAGAGTGCCACTGACTGGGTGTTGTTGTTCGACATAGAACAAAAATGAAGTTGTATTCCGATTGGACAGTGGAAAATTAAATGGGAAAGTGATTAATTTGTAAATCGGACTTCGGGATACAGCATGCACACTGCTTAGTTAACTTGGAATTTGCAAGTTGCATGTGAGTAAATTTGTTTTCCTTGCATTTGAAATTCGTTTTGAATATACTAACTGTTCAACCTGTCGATCTTTTAGGGTATTTCAGTACAAAACGACAATTATTTATTTTTAAATCCATTTTGAGTTGCTCCCCAAGTAATTCACGTGAACTTTCATGTTCTCCTCCTTTTGAGAGAATGCGCCACAGTGAGCTGCCGTTGGAAAAATATATGTGGCATTCATTTAGCAATTCGAGAACTTAGAGAAAAATCTTTGAAATTCTCGAGGGTGACTTTTTTGTAGTTTAATTAACACTACTTACTTTACCGATAGCTGCACCAGTTTTGTCACCGTGAATCTAAGTTGATGTTAACCGATCATGGGATGGGACAGACATTAGTTGCATTATTAAGTTTTTCCGTATTTTGTTTAGGACGAAAAACTAGTTGAATACAACTTTTCTCGGAATCCTGAGATGTTTGTTCGAGCTCGACTTGCGACAGCGCTCCACGAAGGGAAAAGTTGTCTATTTCTTACGGACAGTGCCTATTGGTTAGAAGTTGTAAAGACAGGTTGTGTAAGCAGACTGCCTACATAATTGGAAGATTGTTGAGAAATGGTGTAAACTCAACACAATTAATGGTTATCCTTTACATAATTGCAAGACTTTATTTACTTCATGTCCGTACAATCTGAGCATCTGGCGTTAATTTCATGCCGTTAAAATGTGCATATTTCAACAAACTTAAAAGTCAGAATTGGGCGGGAATAAAGATGTTTTGTTGTTTGTTTTTGTTTTTCGTCAACATCTTATTTTTATTAGCACTTTTTTCCACAGTAACTTACAACCCCCACTCCCATTGAAAAGTATTAATCACAGATAGAGTGATCACCAAACCTATGATCGCTCCATGCGCGGATCCAGCCAATTTTCTCAGAGGGGTCCGACCCCCCTCCCGGAAAATTTTGAAATTTAGCGCTTCATTTCCTGCATTCTGGGTCATTCTAATTATGAGCATTTAAGAACACCTTTTCACTGCAATTATATATACAATATACCCCTTATCTTCAGTGTCGTATGGACTAACCTGTTAAATTTGGAAAAATGATAAAATCAAGTTTTCTCGTAGGTAAAATTCTTAGTTTCTTTTAGATAATTAATATAAATAGGAATTATGTCGGAGTCGTATGTAACAGCGCCGCATATACTTTGAATGCGATCCTAATTTTATCTGTTTTTTTTTTTTTAAATATTTTTTCCATCTGGTCTTCTTTCGTTTTCAAAGGATTTTCCAGAGGGGGTCCGGACCCCTCTCCCCTACACCCCCCACCCCCCTCTGGACCCGCACCTCGTTTGACAGGCGAACGATCCGACCAGTGTGTTATTCAGTCCGACATGAAGGGTAATTTTTGACAGGATAAAATCGACAAGGGACTATTTTTAAGGGCCCGTTGTATTTGAAGTTTAGAAACTGGAATCGTCTTGAAATCTGAATTGAACATGTTTTTTAACCATAGTTATAAAACGTTCATTTAAAAAGAAAAAAAAATAACCTTTAGATATGACTGTATATGCCGATGGTGAAATTACTTGTAGCTCAAATCAACTGTTGTTTTTTTTCTGAGTTACAAATAATACGCTTGCATTATTTAATGTATGAAACAAATAGCAGTGAAATACATTTAAAAGAATGAAGTTAGCAGTTAATTGTTGAAACGTTAAAGTCCATCGCCACAGTCATGATTTGGTGAACCCAGGTTCAAAACTTTTGAGTAAAAGTCTGGAAACGGCACCAATCTTTCAAAATTTATAGTTCGGTTAATTCATTTCATCCGGTTTGTTTCAAGGGAGTACAGTAGTATTACATCAAGCTAAAAAATTGCTATATAATTCAAAATATACACATGTAATATGTACTTCGTAGGCCATTTCCAAAAGAAATACTTAGAAACAATAGCAATACGTTTTACCCAGACAAGTATATAAAGTAGTCTACTGAAAAACATGAAAACAAATATGTAAAGAAACTGTGTATACAAATACAATATTAAGAGTTAATGGATGCACACGCTAATCTGCATTTGATAGTGAATTGCTATTGCATTTCATGTTTATTTATTTACAGTTAAACTTGTGCTAGCGACCACCCTTGAATAGCGACAACCTGTCGAAAACGACCGGTCTCTGTTCACCCCCGTAGAACAATGCTCATAAAAAGGCCGTGAATAGCGACCACCTGGCAACCGCGATCAGCCACCGGTCTTATTCATTCCCAAGGGTCATATTTGCTCCCCAATAACGACTAATCTGGACCGTTCCGGCATGAAAATATTTGAAATCCGCCGAAGTGTCATGACTTTCGCATTATAGCAAACATAATAATTACTGCTTGATTGAGAGTTTGCACCGGCCGAATTAATACATAGAACATAAAGAAAGCAAGAAGCTGTAAAAATACTTTTTATCAGCATGATAATGGCTAACTGAGATGTGACCCTCCCCCCGAATAAAGACCACCTGTGAACAAACTTTTGCTTGTTCCGAAGAGTGGTCTTTGTTCACAGGTTTGACTTTATGTAGACTTTCTGTTAGATATGTTTTATTTACATGTTTAATAGCTTAACACTATAGACAAATACGCTGGCATCCTAGTATACACTTGTAGCAGTATTTGAGGTTATTCATGACCTTTCAAAAAAGTAAAACATATTCTTTAGAACTGGTAGCTCTACATTCATATTGTTTGTGCATTTATTGCACAGTTCATTACTAGTTACTGATTTTAGCGTTTCTTTGGAGTGGAGGTTAATACTCTCCTTCTCCTTCCTGTGGTGTGTCCTTGAGATGTTTTTAATTGTTTTGTATTTGTGATCAGTGACAGCAGATCTGCAATGTTATTTTGCTCCTTTGCTGGAATTTTAAGAGTCTTGACATTTCGCAATTATCCCATGCCAAACGGTTGCAAAATTTTTAGGATTGAGGAAATCTGATGGAATACAATGTAGCATTGTTATCATCTGAACATTTCATAGTATTATTGCTTATAATTGTTATTATTGTGACCGGTCATTGTCCGGCTTACGTCGTCGTGTGTCGTCCGTAAACGTTTGCCTTGTTAACTTTCTAGAGGGCACATTTATGACCAAATCATAATATTTTTCTTGATAATCTCTAGGTCAACTGGGTCAGATGTGGTCAAAAACTAGGTCAGTAGGTCAGATCAAACGAAGAATTGTTAACACTCTAAAGTCCACAGTTTAAGTCCACAGTTTAAGTTTGAAACTCATGCAAATTGGCCAGAACGTTTGGCTTGATGAACTCTAGGTCAGTTTTGAATCTTTGTCATGAGGGGTCAAAAACTAGGTCACCTGGTCAAATTAAAGGAAAAGCTTGTTTACATTCTAGAGGCCACAGTTATATTTCAACCTTTATGAAATTTAGTCAGAATGTTAATTAAAATGATCTATAGGTCAAATTTGAAACTAGGACATGAGGCGTAAAAACGAGGTCAGTAGGCAAGATCAAAAGAAAATCTTGTAAACAATCCATGATTAAGTTTGAAGAATCTGTCCGAAAAATTGTCTTGATGGCATCTAGGTCAAGTTAAAATCTGGGTCAGAAACTAAGTCACCCGGTCAAATAAAACGAAAAACATGTTAACACCCTAGAGGCCGAATTAGTGACCCAGTCTTTATAAAACATGGTCAGAATATTTTTCTTTACTTTTATAGATAATGTTTGAAACTAGGTTGTGTGGGATCAAAAACTAGGTTAGAAGGCCAGATAAAAGACAATCTTGTAAACACTCTAGAGTCCACAGTTTAGATTTGAAACTCATGAAAATAGTTTATATTATGATGGAGCGAAAAAAGTTTAACCTCATTTTGAACCTTACCTTTAACTTAAACTGAACACTGCTGGCAAAAAAAAAAACACACACACATACACACATTTAACAAATTACTATGAAACCTTTAGCTTACTCGATGAAAAAAGAATACAAACAGTTTTAAATACATATTATATAAATGAGTCAAAAACAGATTTATTGTGTAAAAGAAAGGAAATTTACTGATAGTATAAATCCTCAATATATTACAACAAAAAAACGGTAGATTTATGTTAAGAGCTCAGTGTGCATCCTGCCGTAATATAAAAACATACTTTGTGAAACGTACCGGAGCTTCAGCTCCTTATGAGCTTCACGCTCAGCCTGGGGAAGCAGTTGGTATTCATAAAGCAATGTTACCTTTATTACCTAAGAAATTTTTTACACTTCCAGGTTACAATTATTGCAGGCCAGGAAATCTTGAGGATAATGGACCTCCTGTTAATGGACTAAGCGCAGTATATATAGACCATAACTCTTGCCACCTTGCTACGACAGTGATGTAAAAGAAGAATTATATCAACCAATTAAACACATTTTTTTAAACGAAGAGTGATAGTAAATGATATTGATGACACTTGGTCTGCTGATTAAGTTGATATGCAAGCTTTTTCTAAATAAAATAAAGGTGTGAAGTACTTATTAACCGTTACTGATATAATCAGCAAATATGCTTGTGTTATTCCATTAAAGAATACAACTGGAGAATCTGCTACTGAAGCATTTGATGAAATAATTTCTGAAGATAGAACACCTACAAATTTATGGATAAATGAAGAAAAGGAATTTTATAATAAAAAGTTTGAATCATTTTTGAATAAAAATAAGATTAAATGTATCATAATTTAATGACGGAAAAGCTGTAGTAATCGATTTAATAGGACACTTAAACGAATAATGTGGAAATATTTTACAGTTAATAATACTTACACTTATTTAGACAATTTGCAGGATATGGTTGACAAATATAACAAAAGAAAACATTCTACTATAAAAATGACACCGACTGAAGGCAGTAAGACCTTAAATAAAGGTACTGTTTACTTTAATTTATATGGTAATTTAAAGATACCAAAGAGTAAACCAAAATTTAAAATTGGTGATCGGGTTCGCTTAAGCAAACTTAAACGATATTTTGAAAAAGGATATACACCAAACTGGACAGAGGAAATATTTATAATTGATAAAATTCATAATATATATCCCAGAACCTATACTATTAAAGAATTGAATAATGAAATAATTCAGGGTTCATTTTATAAGCAAGAACTTTTACCTATTAAGCAAGTGGTGTTTAGAATAGAAAAAGTTATTAGACGGGACGGTAAGAAAAAACAAGATTTAGTAAAGTGGAAAGGTTATAGTGAAACATTTTATAGCTGGCTACCATTTAGTGAACTGGAAGATTCTTTTTAAATATATTATATAAATGAGTGAAAATCTAATTTCTAACGGAATAGAAACAATAGATCAATTTGTTATTCACTTGACTAAACTTGCTGCTGCTTACAGAAAAAGTTATCAATTATGTGGAAGAGAAAATACAGGACTACAAATTACAGCAGGTATTTTGGTTGCTCGGTTGCATTAGCACTTTTCCTGCTATTCCTATATTTGAAGTAGCTGCTGGCGCTTTTCCGACAGTAATTACTATACTTATTAATAAAGTAAAAGTTGAAGACAAGAAAACTATTTTAAAATTACATCAACATAAAATAAAACAACTAATAACAAAACACGGATCGGAAAAGTAAATAAAGAAGATGCGAAAAGGTTATTGAAGATATGTTTACAATACTGTTAGAAATGCAGAAAGAAAAAAAAGCTATTCAATACCTCTTGAAATGCGTATAAAGGAATTTAAACTTAACGGATATAGAAATATTAAAGAAGAAGAGTTGTATTAAATATATTTATTTTTACATGTGTTTTTAAAGATTTTTTCTATAAATATATTATATAAATGGTAAATAGAAAGGTAGATAAAATGATTATGTCAAAATTATCTAGCACTTTAGAATTATCTAGCAATTTAGGATAAATGATAATGAAGACAAAAATTCATATAAAAAGTACTAAAAAGAAGAAACGTTATAAAATCAAAACTTGTTCAAATAGTTAGCGAGGAATATAAAAACAAACATGTGAGTGATAAATTGCAAAATGTTATAGATCCTTACCTTTAAGAAAAGAATATAGATTTATTTGAATGGGATTGTAGTTGTTTAATAACAAAAGATAAAAGTAATATTCCCTCAGATACTAAAAGACGATGTGATTGCTCTAGACCAAACAATCATCGAAACAATACTTAAAAGTTATTGCAACCGATTGTGTTACTAGTGATGGAAAAACTTATAGAAGCACTTACGCAGCATTTCAAGGCCATGATATTAATTTTGGGTTAATGAAAATGTGCTGTAAAGGAAAAAACGAGTACAAAGTGGAATATCAAAAAATAATGAAAAAAGATATAAATTTAAATATTTAACATCCTTTTAATTTTTTATTTTAATTTTTTATATTTTTTGCTGAACGATTTGTTTCTAAATATAATATATAGATGCTTGCGAAAGAAATTTAGATGTCTTTAAATCAATATAATTAAGAAATTTGAAATCTAAATTACATATAGACAAGATCCAAAACTTCAGCTATATTTAATCATAAAAGACTCTTACGAAATACTTAAATCTGAACGTTCTAACATAAAAGGTATAAAAATAAATGTTGTTTTAAAAATAACTTTTGCAAAAATTAGTCAAACAGATACAATATATAAATCAGCTTGTTTTCAATGAAAGGCTTTAATTATCATAAGTGAATTTGAAATAATAAACATTACAGAATTCAATGAAAGGATTGATAAATATAATGAATTATGATAATGAATGTTTTAGATGGTGTCATTTAGTTTACAAATTTTCTGTTAAAAAACAAGAGCTGTCACTAATGGTGACAAATGCCCCCGCAGCACCTTTGATCTGGTGACCCCAAAGTCAGTCGGGGTGGTGTACTCAATAAGTACCTTCAGCATGTGAAATTTGAAGGTCCTGGGTGAAGTGGTTCGCATGTAAAGTGCCTTCATGCAAAAGGTTTACGTTGGCCACTGTAAGCTTGACCTTTGACCTGGTGACCCCAAAGTCAGTAGGGTTGGTGTACTTATAAAATACTATCAGCATGTAAATTTTTAAGGTCCTGGGCGAAGTGGTTCGCGAGTAAAGTGCCTTCATACAAAAAGTTAACATTGGCCCCTGTGACCTTGACCTTTGACCTTGTGACCCCAAAATCAGTTGGAGTGGTGTACTCAGCACGTACTATCAGCATGTGCAGCTTGAAGGTCCTGGGTGAAGAGATTCGCATATAAAGTGCCTTCATGCAAAAAGTTAACGTTGGTTCCTGTGACCTTGACCTTTGACCTGGTGACCCCAAAGTCAGTAGGAGTAGTGTACTCAATAAGTAATATCAGCATGCGAAGTTTAAAGGTCCTGGATGCAGTGGTTCACAGGTAAAGTGCCTTCATGCAAAAAGTTAACGTCGTGACGAAGGAACTAACGAACGAACAGACGGACAGTTGAAAACTAATACGCCTCCCTTCGGGGGCATAAATACCCTCAAGGAATTTCAAATTACAAAAAGCATATAGAAAAACTCAATTATAAATGAATAAAATTTCCTGTTACAATAAATCAAATACCTAAAATAGAAACACAGAATGATATTTCATTTAATGTATTTGGTTATGAATATAATAATGTTTATCCATTATACTTATCAAAAAATCAATACAAAGAACATTGTGACATGTTGTTATATAATAATGACGAAATAACACATTGTGACTGGATAAATGACTTTAGTAGATTAATGTGTAACAAAACAAAACATGCAAATAAATTCCATTTCTGAAAATAATGTTTACGGATTATTTCTCATCAAAGAATATTAAATGAACATACAGATCAGCTCACGCCCTAATTCTGACTCGGAATACCAACTGTTATAGTTTTGTTACTTTAGCGGAATTCTGTCGAGTCACTCCGAGAAATTACTTGACAGAACTCCGAGTCGAAATATACAGGTAACACTTTAATGATTTCCGGTATTTTATGGCAACTCCGCGCGACTCCAAGTCTGAAATAAAAAATAAATCGGTCATTTCGAGTGCCGCGAGATGATTTGACGAAACTTCGAGGCAGTATTTCCTTACGGATTGTTTTTACATAAGTAGCTTTTTTCTGTCTTTTTTATTTGAATGTATGAAACTGTTGTGAATTTTGATATTGAAATAGTTTCTGACCATGCGAATTAGATAAAGAAGTATATTTATTTAATATAATAAACTAAATTATTAATCATACGAAATTAAACAAACTTTGAAATCACCGCCGTCAAAGGAAAGTGATTTGTTAAATTTTGATATTTAAATAACTTCTGACTTTGCGAATTAAATTTAGGAAAAAATCGTGAAATTATTTATAATTTATGCACTTAATTAAAAATAATTTATAACTAGATAAACTTTCAAATAACACCAACTAAAAGTAAATTGTTTAGTATGATATTGAAATACATGCGAATTAGACTTAGAAGTAAATTTATGTAGAACGGAATAAATTATCAATCATATATAATTAAACAAATTTCCAAATGAGCGCCGTTAAAGGAAACTGCTTTGTTGCATGATGGTATAGAAATAATATTTGACTTTGCGAATTTAATTTGGAAATAAAGTCATAAAATGGACTACATTATGAATACTTTATAACTAGATAAACTTTAAAATTACGCCCGCTAGAAACGTAAATTAAAAGTAAACAGAATTTCAGACAAATGCCGTTAAAGAAAGAATCTAGTGATTTGTTAAATATAGTATTGAAATAGTTTCTGACAGTGCATTTAGAAATAATGGACTAAATTATAAACTATAATATTATGATACTAGATAAACGTTGAGATAATGACCGTGAAAGAAAAGTGACTTTTATCAATTAATGAAAATTATAGGAGAAATGATTAATTTTCATCATGAAAGTGGTCTTTCTTTTATTCATTTGGAAGGAATTATAAATAGGATATAAAAATACTACTGCCGTATCCACTAAAAAAGTAATAAAATATCATAAGTAAACAGAAAAATTTGGTTTATCTTAAAGTAAGATACAAAATACTTCAGTATTATTTTTATTTACAAATATTGTGTTATTTCGCGTATCACTATGTAAAATATAACCACCCTGTTCAGAGTAATCTGAAATCTGTCCTCGGAGTTACTCAAAGGCTCATTTAAATTTATATAGGTAATTAATTATTCGTCTCGGAGTCACTCGAAAGAATTCCGTCAAGCAACTCGGAAACAAAAGAAACCAATATACAAATGTATCTGTGTATTCCGCTAATTGGGGTTTTATCGTGAGTCACTTCGAGGACTTCCTTCGTGTGACTTCGCATAAATCCTCGGAGTCAGACAGCGAAATTCCTTGACGGAAAATGGCTGACTCGAAGAAACTTCGAGTCGGAGCCTTGGTACTCGTTTTGGCCATCCTCCGAAGATTGAGTAGAATGGGTTTTCCGCGTGAGCTGATCTGTATTCCAAATTGTTTAGCTATTAATGGTGTTCAAGCTATAAAAATGCCACCAAAGGGAAGTATAGTACATTTTAAAAATTATCACAAACAATTAATGACACTTTTTGTAAATTATGCTGATTTTTAATCAATAACTAGAAAAAATATGTATTATTTTACCATCTTCTAAAGAGTCATGGACTCATCCAGATAAAAAACATGTAGACTGCGGTAACGGTTATAAGATTGTTTGTTGTTATGACGATAAATATACTAAACCAGCACAAGTTTACAAAGGTCCTAATGCAGTTTATAAGTTTGTTGGTAAAATCCTTGAGGAAGAGGAATATTGTAAGAAAATACATAATGAAAACTTTAAAAAAGATTTGAATATGTCTAAAAAAGATGAAGCTTTATTTAGAAAACAAACCTCTTGCTATATTTGTGGAAAATAATATAAGAAAATTGAAATTCAAGTACGAGATCAATGTCATATAACAGAAAAAATAGAGGAAGTGCTCATTCAAAATGTAATATTTGTTTTAGACTAACACACAAAATTCCTGTTATTTTGTCATAATTTAAGAGGTTATTACGATCATTTTATTACGCAACAAATAGGAAAATTTTAAAAAAGGAATTAATGTTATTCCTAACAATATGGAAAGATACATAGCATTTATTGTAGGTGATTCGATTTTTATAGATATATTTCAATTTATGTCTCAATCATTGGATAACTTAATAAAAAAATATTTAAGAATTTAAGTACACATCTCAAAAATTTAGTAACCATAACATTGAATTATTAAAAACAAAAAGTGTTTATCCATATGATTACATGGATTCATTAAAAAAAATCAAAGAAACAAAATGACCTCCTAAAGAAGAATTTTATTTTATTTTAAACACAACACACATATCTGACAAAGAACATTAGCATGCTAAAACATTTTGAACAAATCTGAAATAAAAAACAATGGGAGAATACCATGATCTATATTTAAAAGCTGACGTATTACTTTTAGCTGATGCTTTTGAAAATTTTTAGAAAACTGTGTTTGGAATATTATAAAATTGACCCTTGTCATTATTTTATTAGTCCTGGTTTAGCTTGAGATGCAATGTTAAAAAAGACTGAAATAAATCTGAATTGATATCTGATATTGATATGTATATTTTATAGAAAAGGGACTGAGAGGGGGAATAAGGTATATAGCTAATCGTTACAGCAAAGCAAACAATAAATATAGGAAAGATTTTTACCCCAAATTAGATAGTAAATACATTATGTACTTAGATGTCAATAACCTCTACGGTTGGGCCATGTGTCGACCTTTGCCCTCTGGAAATTTTAAGTGGGTCAATTTAAAACAATATAAGAACTTAATTGCAAAAGGTAAAACCAACTTTATAATTAAATGTGATCTTAAATATCCAAAAGAATTACATGATCTTCAGAATGATTATCCTTTAGCTCCTCAAAAGATACTCATTCAAGATCAACGGCTTTCAAATTATAGTAAAAAATATTAAAACAAAATTTGAAATAGGAAAAAGTAATGTAAAAAAATTAGTTCCAACTTTAATGAAAAAACAAAGCTACAGTGGCGCCCGCGTGTTGGTTCCCCGTGCACACGATTAAACCCTTGCGTGGCACCATTCATAAACGTTTCACGTTACACGCTTAGATAATCGTGCAGCCAATCAAATTAGTTTTAAACCGTGTAAGCGTGCGGAAGCGGGAGACGAGTTTTTTGCATTATACGCATGCGCAGCGTGTAGATTGGAGATTGTAAAGCGCATGCTCAGCTCGCGTCGTCTGCATGATGCCTGTGTATGATCACAAGTGAATTTTTTAAACTTTTGTTGCTTCCATTTCAAAGTTTAAATGGAATCAAAACATATTTACTAGTTGGTCTTCATTAATTACCGATTAAAGCTTTGTCTTTAAGAACAAATATAAAAGTTTTTTTTTCTTTTTATGTCATATCGTTTCGTTCTAAACAAGTGTTAAAATACATTTTTAATTCCATTTCAGTGAACTTCTCTATTATTTCAAACACACGCTGTTTTACGTAAGTCATTAAATGAAAAGGTGAAATTAGTTTAAACAGTATTTTTATACAATATGCATAACATGATACAACAGTTCTAAAGATAAAATGAGGATTAGGAAACAAAGTTTGTGTAACTTATTGTGTCCTTCTCCTATAATTACTATACATATTAAACTACTTGTTATGACAGACTGAACAAACAAGCGCACAACAAAAATGAAATCAAAAGAAACATACTGTATAAACAAATAATAAAAAGAAGTATAAGGGAAATTATCCATATATTTCCAAATGCCTCGGTGATGATCTTATACATTTTTAATGGATTTTGCTGCGTTTTTCACTGTTACAAGGATGAGTGTATACCAAGTTATCATAATTATTCTCGTATGAAATGTTTTAAATAACTTTTGAGGCTGAATAATTATAAACATAAAATTTACGCTGAGAGTAAACTCTGTCACAGAATACAGGCTAGGTTTAGTGTGATAATTTGATTTGATAGATTATTCACATTAGGGCAAAAATACAGCTTTTATACGGGAGCTAGCGTATATTAGAAAAGATATGTTTTTCTTCCTAGTATGTACTATAAACTCTCATCTGTCTAAAAATCAATCAAAAAAAAAGAAAGGGAGAAATGCGTAACTTTATATAATATGTAATTTATTATTCAACTATAATATTCAACGAAAATCAGAAAATTTATCATAAGAATGCTCTAAAAATATCGTAATAAAAAGAAGAAACATAAGTTCTTTTCGCACAATTGTACATACACTATCATAGTTACTAAAGATTATACATATTTAAACATGCGCAAAATGCTACTCCCGCTAAATTAATGGAAACCGGATGACACAATATCCCATCCTGCCAGTCAGAGGATCAAAGTGCAATACCGCCTTTGGCGGAACGTTACGTGCTGTTTGTGATCTACCTAATCAGAATGAGAGTCTCACAATTTGTACATTTTTTGTCTCGAATAGCTTCGGGCAATATCTCTATATTGCAAATATTGGGGGTAAATTGAAGAAAACTTTTCCGATACGGCCAGCTGTTTAAAACTATCTTCATGTAGTTAAAATCGAACCCTTCTAATAGAATAAACGCACTTAGTCTATGTATCAAATAAAAAAAAATTTGTAATTAAACACGTAGTGTTCATGCGGGTGCACTCTGTCATATATTTGGGGAAAGGAATGAATTATGTGAAAGAATGGAAAATTCTGCGATAAGTCATGTCAAAACGGACCAAATATATTTTGACTGTGTGTTCGTATTATGGGGACCCTTTTCATTCTCG
Organism: Mercenaria mercenaria; assembly: GCF_021730395.1. NCBI lineage: Eukaryota > Metazoa > Mollusca > Bivalvia > Venerida > Veneridae > Mercenaria > Mercenaria mercenaria. The sequence goes on along the minus strand of NW_026460225.1, from coordinate 3,997 downwards.
TGTAGGGATAAAATTTATAAAATATCACCTTATTTATGTCGTCGGCCCACAGTTTATGCTATTAACTGGTCTAAAGTACAATGGATTATTTTCCTGTACTGAACTCGTAACTCGAAGGAAATTTATTTCTGACCTGATGCAATTAGAAACTTGATGGATCGCTTGCCGGTAAAAAAAAGTGGAAAAATATTGCCCTAGGTCCGAAAAAGTCATTCATTAAACTTCAACAAAAATGTGTTTTAGTGTGTTAAACATATTTATCAAGTTTTCAAGTTTTACTATCAAATCGGAAATTACGTTCAAACATTAGTAAAACGCGGGGGATGAATGATTTTCTCGTCAGGCGAAAAGCTTTACTGGCTTATAAAAATATAAACGTATTACACACCTGACTTATATATTTCCTAAAATTTTCAAACAGTTGTAGACCTATTTCTGCAATACAGATTAATGTATATTTCGTTTGATATAAAAAAATGGGAGGTGAACCGTAATAATTCAGCCACAGCAAATTCTACCATTTGCTTTTCCATCTAAATTGCTATTCAAAGTTTTGTGTATCTGGCAGCAGAACGAGAAATTTCTCCAGTAACGAAGGTTCGATTATATAGTTTTCATTTTCCTTCGAGATTTCATTAGAATTTACAGACTTCAAAGATGATATTGTGACAAAAGAGAAGGCTCAATCAGATGATACGTACGTCGGGTTGCACCACTTGAGATATATCTATCTCTTTCCGAGGGGGCGTACCCTAGAAATAGCATACAAATTGTAACGCACACGCATCATTTTTTGACGTCAACGACACGAACCACTCGGCCACAGAGCCCACCACCCCCGCCCCTGCACACACATCATGATCAGCCAATGTGTAGTTGCACTATGCTAAATTATCACTATATGACATCTGGTGATTTTAACTTGAATACTATTTTCATGTTTATTAAACAAATCAAGGGCATAAACTGCATTTACCGGGTCAAGTGGGATAATACGTGATATAAAATGTGGCGATTCTAGCTTAAATACAATCCGCATTATAAACACCCATTATTTTTTTAGTCCAAAGATTGCACACATTAGCATAATATAATTTAATTGTAAATGTTTTAAAATTACCCTTTGATATTTACTGTGTATTACAATATTGCCTAGGGGTAAACAATATCCGGTCAGTGTTGTTTCAAATCGGGTCATAAAAATATGTTACCCCAATTACTTCAAGTGATACTATTAGGTATTTTTATGGCTTTTGCGTTGATATGTATATATTTCTCTTTCTTCTGTCTTTTCTGTAGTCTTTTCCCTTTACATCGGGAGTTATTTTTATGATTTTTACCCTTATTTTATTAATCGTATGACAGTAGGAAATTTAGAATTCACAGAAATATATTATACTTGTCCATCTATGAATTTAGATTATACCATAAATCGTTAATAGATGTGTTCCGTAAATATTTACTAAGTAAAGATCCTGGCCCAAATTTCATGAAAAAAACTTTAAGTAATTACTTAGTTAAGTCTGCTATTCTAAAATTGAGCTATTGCTGAAGTTATTGTTATTTAATGTTGATTTTTTTTAATGTATTTATAGTTATAATATACTATGGTAGTCGTATTTGTCAGCAGTACTTATTCAAGTCACGCAAATATGATATTTCTATTTAAGCAGGAAATAAGAAAATTAATCCTTACCACGCTAAATTTCTATTTTGAACTTGTCTATCTTTCAATTTGGACAGTACTATAAATTATGAAAAGGGGTGCATACCAAAAAGTTACTGGCTGAATGGCAAACAGTGCAGATCATGATCGGTCTGCACGGATGTGCAGGCTGATCATCATCTACACTGATCGTAAATATATGTGTTAGATTTAAAAAAAAAAATGTTACGCTTTTAAAATACTTTAGATGGCCTAAATTTATGTGTTTGATGTATAAAATGTAACGATTTCTAAATATTTTAGATAACATATTCGTATTCTTAAATATCACTTTTATTTGACAACTGATAAAGTATAATATAAATTTTCGACACTTAATAATATTAAAACTTCATTCAAGTATATCGTTTCGCAAACCGCCCGCCAGAAAATGCATCAGAAAATGACCAAAGCTGTTAATTATCGACCCCCATCCGCGTGTTACTACAACAACAACAGTTAATACGGAAATCGACGAATGCATCTGGAAGCGCTGATTTTGGATTATTGATTTCGTGATAGATAAGAGCTGTCCCGCTTTATCGGTTTAGAGATGTTTCTAAAAGTTGGTAATGGATCAGTAGCAAAACGTGAGAAAAGGTCGAACAGATAGACAAAGCAAGAAAAATATTTAAAATCTCAACACGAAATAAATCAACTTTATTGATGCTATAAAATATTATTATATCGGAAGAAAATACAGTAAGAAGCAAAATTAAACAGGAACAGGAACAAGCTACTTTTACATGTTTTAAACACGTCATGTGATAAAAACCGATGTATCATCTATCCTAAAAACACAAAATATTTTAAAGCAATTAAGTTTTAAAACAAAAATATCATTTTCGTAATAAGCAACCTCTACGTGGTGCGTTTTTCAATTACAAAAATAAACCAGAGGGCCATGATGGCCCTGTATCGCTCACCAGAGTACCATTGCTCAAAATGATATGATCAAGTTTTGACATAGAGGGTCCTAGGCTCAAATGCTGCATTTTTGTACTAACATGATATTCGTTACATACTTATATATTCGTTTACATAAAATAAAGGGAGGTAAACTGTCATAAATTCAGTCAAAAGTTATCTACCCTGGTTGTCCGAGTCCATCTGATGGCACAAATGACATTTTAAACCAGTGTCTTCATTGGTTAACGAGATACAACCATTTTAATTTGAAACAAAGGGAGGTAATTTGACATAAAATCAGTCCATACTATCTACCCTGGTTGCCTCAGTCAAACTAAAAACAATAATGAAATTCCAAATGAGTTCCATCAACATCCATTTTTATTATAAATCAGGGAGGTAATGATGCATTGGTATATGCATGTAGAAGATACAGAGTACAAGCCTTACAGCAATATATTAGTAAAGTATTCATACTGATAAATGTTCTATCAAGAGTTACCTAATACGACTATTTCTTACCATGAAAGACATAAATAACGTTTCAAACAAATATTTGAAGATGCTAAGGTGTATTCATTTAGATAAAATATAAAGGGAGGTAATTTGTCATAAATTCAGTCAATATGTATCTTCACTGATTGTCCAAGGCCATCTGTTGACATAAATGCAATTTCAGATCAGTATCTTCATTGGTTACGAAGATATATCCATTTTAATTTCAAATAAAGGGAGGTAATTTGAAATCAGTCCATAGTTACCAACCCTGATTGTCTCAGTCCAACTAATGACAATTATGAAATTTCAAATAAGTCCTATAAGTACTTACTGATATAAATCCATTTTGATTACAATCAGGGGAGGTAATCAGATATTAAATAACTCATGGAATCCAAGATTTATTGTTGTTGAAGATATTTTGGAAGTTCGTATCAAGTCAAACCATAAAAGAAATCTCTATATGGTTGCAAAGGCCAACATAGCCAATTTTGGACCTTTGAGGGGCCATAACTCTAGAACCCATGATGGAATCTGCCCAGTTCAAGAAAGGAACCAAGATCTTGTGGTGATACAAGTTGTGCGCAAGTTTAGTTTAAGTCAAATCATAAATGAAGCTGCTATTGTGCAGACAAGGTCAAAATAGCTTATTTTTGGCCCTATCAGGGGCCATTACTCTAGTACCCATGATGGAATCTGGCCAGTTCAAGAAAGGAGCCAAGATCTTGTGGTGATACAAGTTGTGCGCAAGTCTAGTTAAAGTCAAATCATAAATGAAGCTGCTATTGTGCAGACAGGTAAAAAAAGCTAATTTTGGCCCTTTCAAGGGCCATAACTCTCGAACTCAAGATGGGATCTGGCCAGTTCAAAAAAGAAACCGAGATC